>NC_053022.1:276380823-276398018 GCF_003073215.2 Triticum urartu
CTCACCGCCGTGCGTGAGTAATTCCATCGTAGGCTTGCTAGATGGCGATGGATTGGATGAGATTTATCATGTAATCGAGTTAGTCTTGTTAGGGTTTGATCCCTAGTATCCACTATGTTCTGAGATTGATGTTGCTATGACTTTGCTATGCTTAATGCTTGTCACTAGGGCCCGAGTGCCATGATTTCAGATCTGAACCTATTATGTTTTCATCAATATATGAGAGTTCTTGATCCTATATTGCAAGTCTATAGTCACCTATTATGTGTTATGATCCGTTAACCCCGAAGTGACAATAATCGGGATACTTACCGGTGATGACCGTAGTTTGAGGAGTTCATGTATTCACTATGTGTTAATGCTTTGGTCCTGTACTCTATTAAAAGGAGGCCTTAATATCCCTTAGTTTCCATTAGGGCCCCGCTGCCACGGGAGGGTAGGACAAAAGATGTCATGCAAGTTCTTTTCCATAAGCACGTATGACTACATTCGGAATACATGCCTACATTATATTGATGAACTGGAGCTAGTTCTGTGTCACTCTATGTTATGACTGTTACATGATCGATCGCATCCGGCATAATCCTCCATCACCGATCCAATGCCGACGAGATTTTCTTATATTGTTCTTCGCTTATTTACTTTTCCGTTGCTACTCTTACAATCACCACAAAACCCAAAAATATTACTTTTGCTACCGTTACCTTTTGCCACCGTTACCACTACTATCATATTACTTGCTACCGATCACTTTGCTGTAGATATTAAGTTTCCAGGTGTGGTTGAATTGATAACTCAGCAGCTAATACTTGAGAATATTCTATGGCTCCCCTTGTGTCGAATCAATAAATTTGGGTTGAATACTCCACCCTCGAAAACTGTTGCGACCCCCTATACTTGTGGGTTATCAAGGGCCATGACCTTGCTTGAGCAACTTGTCAGCTTCCTCTACAGTCAATGCATCCGCAACGCGACACCGTTCGGGACGCTACCGCTAGGACTAAGGGGGCATGTCAGCCCGTCAGCTGCTATTCTCTCCTGTCTGGCCATCCGCAACTGTCCTATTGTTCACAATGCTACCGCTACGACCGTGGGGGATGTTAGAGTATATATTATGGTAGGCTAGGATTTGTTAAGATTGATTGTATTCTTTCCTATACGATTCCTACCTTATCTCTCGGAGAGGCTTCTTGCACTCCAAGTCTTGCATTCTATATATACTTGCCTCAAGGCTCAATAATATATACATCCAGTGCATTACACCAATCTCACTCTCTATTTCGCTGCTCCTATGTCCTCTACTCTAGCTACCATTCAAGTTAGCACGACCACAGATCCAATGGCAACCTTCCAATTCAATCCAGCTCTGTTTCTACAGGGGGGACATTAGGCAATCCAAGCTGCAGGCCGTGATACGTCTCCAACGTACCTATAATTTTTTATTGTTCCATGCTATTATATTATCTATTTTGGAAGTTTTATATGCATTAATATGTTATTTTATATTATTTTAGGGACTAACTTATTAACCTAGAGCCCAGTGCTAGTTTCTGTTTTTTCCTTGTTTTTGAGTTTTACAAAAAAGGAATATCAAACAGAGTCCAAACGGAATAAAACTTTCGCAATGATTTTTCTTGGACTAGAAGACACACGTGAGACTTGGAGAGGAGGCCAGAAGACCTACGGGGTGGCCACAAGCCCTAGGGGTGTGCCCCAGGGGGGCGCCCCCTGTAGATCTCCTAACCCTAATCTTCGCTCCATAAATACCCAAACATTCCCCCAACATGAGAAGCGTCCACCAAAATACTTTTTCGCCATCGTAACCTTCTGTTCCCGTGAAATCCCATCTTGGCGCCTTTTCCAGCATCCCATTCGAGGGGGATTCGAGCATGGAGGGCATCTACATCAACTATATTGCCCTTCCAATGAAGGGTGAGTAGTTTACCGCAGACCTATGGGTCCATAGCTAGTAGCTAGATGGCTTCTTCTCTCTCTATGTTCTTCAATACCATGTTCTCCTCGATGTTCTTGGAGTTCTATCTGATGTAATATTCTTTTGCGGTGTGTTTGTCGAGATTCGATGAATTGTGGATTTATGATCAGATTATCTATGAATATTATTTGAATCTTCTCTGAATTCTTGTATGCATGATTGTATATCTTTGTATTTCTCTTCGAATTATTGGTTTGGTTTAGCCAACTAGATTGGTTCTTCTTACAATGGGAGAGGTGCTTAGTTTTGGGTTCAATCTTGCGGTGTACTCACCCAGTGACAAAGTAGGGGTAGCGAGGCACGTATTGTATCGTTGCCATCAAGGGTAAAAAGATGGGGTTTTCATCATCTTGCTTGAGTTTATCCCTCTACATTATGTCATCTTACTTAAGGCGTTACTCCGTTCTTATGAACTTAATACTCTAATGCATGCTAGATAACGGTCAATGTGTGAACTAATAGTAGTAGATGCAGGAAGGAGTCGGTCTACTTGACACGGACGTGATGCCTATATTCATAATCATTGCCTTGTATATCATCATAACTTTGCCCTTTTCTATCAATTGCTCGACAGTAATTTGTTCACCACACCGTATTATTTGCCTTCAAGAGAGAAGCCTTTAGTGAAACCTATGGCCCCTGGTCTATTTTCCATCATATTAGTTTCTGATCTACTATTTTGCAATCTTTACTCTCAAATCTATACAACAAAAAACCCAAAAATATTTTATCTTTTGTTTAGTTTTATTTATCTATCTTTATCAGATCTCACCTTTGCAGATGACTGTGAAGGGATTGACAACCCCTTTATCGCGTTGGGTGCAAGTGTTTGATTGTTTGTGCAGGTATTGGTGATTTGTGCGTTCTTCTCCTACTGGATTGATACCTTGGTTCTCAAACTGAGGGAAATACTTATCTCTACTTTGCTGCATCACCATTTCCTCTTCAAGGGAAAAACCAACGCAAGCTCAAGAAGTAGCAGTGGACTACTCCCTCCTCATCCTGGTGGCCGCCGGGATGATGAAGATGGCTTCCCGTGAAGATTTCCCCCTCGGACAGGGTGCCAGAACGGGCTCCCGATTGAGTTTTCATGGATACATAGGCTTGCGGCGGCAGAACTTCTCATATAGGGTTATTTCTGGGGGTTTCTGTGTTTATAGGATTTTTTGGCGTCGGTCTCATCCTAAGATTGGCTAAGGTGGGCCCACTGGGCACCAGGGCGCGCCCTAGGCCCCTGGCATGCCCTAGTGGGTAGTGGCCACCTCCTTCACCTTCTGGTCCTCCCACAAAGCTTCTAGTGCCTATTTTGTTTGAAAAAAACATCAAAAAGTTTCGCCGCGTTTGGAGAACCTTTATTTCTGCACAAAAAACAACACCACGGTAGTTTTGCTGAAAACAGTGTCAGTCCAGTTAGTTCCATTCAAATCATACCAAAACCATATAAAATTATTGTAAACAAGGCATGAATACTTCATAAATTATAGATACGTTGGAGACGTATCAACATCCCCATGCTTAATTCCTGCTCGTCCTCGAGTAGGTAAATGATAAAAGAAATAATTTATGAAGTGTGAATGCTAGCATTGTGTATAAGTTTGATCAATGATAATTTCAATCACTTTTCCTAGCATCATAACAACAACTGTTTCTCGTAGAACTCATCGTGATAAAATAGCAATTAATTCACATGTTATGATTCAAACAATGCATTATCTTGAAACTTAACAACCTATGTTCTTAGTCACCAATCAATTGCAATTGAACTTGTTCAAAAAAGTCTAAGTAAGAGCTCCACATACTCAAATATTCTTCTATGATTGCTAGTACTCAAAGAATATTGTTAGAACAAACGATATCCATCAAACACAGAGAAAGATAGCGGCTTAATGTTTCGCCTCCCAACTCATTTATCATATAGATAATTTTCCAAAATATTAATTCATGATCAAATATATTTTACTGGCCATATGTCGGTGCACTAAGAACGGGGCCCTTAGTGCCCCGGGCTTATGCATGGATGGAGGCAGCATCCCCGGCAAGAGGCCTTGGCAGAAACCAGCTTAAGCTAAAAGAGTAGCTCTTCATGAGATCAAGGAGCGCATCAAGAAGACCAAGGCAAACCACAAGTTGAAGGTAGCTCTTGCCGGCAAGGTGAACTCGGCAAGATGAAGTCCCAACAAGCGCCGAGCCCGGTAGGCCATCACCAACCCACCAGCACTACACCTCACTGAGCAGGTAGTCACCACCCGTGAGGTGTCGAGCTTGCAGGCGGTTAGTTGAAGCTTGTCAGGCACGTGGCAGCCTGCTGGAGGGAAACTTACCTTTATTGACACCCGTTCTAATGGCGTGTCGACCTAATAGGAGGCAGATGAGCAAGCGGTGTGGAAACCTTGCCAGGGCTCCTCCTCCTTGTGACACTAAGTGATGCATTTAATGCATTTTGTCCTAACTAGCAGAGTTAGGTAGGATACTTATGTTTCTATCTAATCATCCTGTAAGGACCCTTTTTACCACTTTGGTAACCCCTTGAGCTATAAAAGGAGGGTCAAGGCAACCTTTACAAGGGTTCGAACCCATTGCAACCTCACGCGTAGGTATTCGTGCAGCTGCCCTCTCCTTGTGACTTGCCGGGAGAGAGTGCTTCGCGTGCTTGCACACACACACACACACATCAATAAACCAGAGCAGGAGTAGGGTTTTACGTTTCTCAGCAGCCTGAACCTGGGTAAAACCATCATGTCCCTCGTCATCTTCCTCTTTGCGTCGCGTGCACCCCCTCGCCGAACCAGCCAGGGGGCAGTCCTGCCCCATAGATCGTCGACTCCACACCGTCATCTTTGGCACGCCAAGTAGTGGGCATCACCGCGTGAATCAAGCCCATGAACGGTGCATCGACTTCATGTAGTTTAGCATCTCCTTCACCTTTCATGGCCCCCAAAGAAGAAGGGCTCCATGACGACAAAGCCATCAACATCCAAACTCCCACCGCACACGCCCGCGGGCGGTGCAGGCAGCGCTGCCACAGCGGATGGTGCGGATGCCGCGGTGAGCGTGGCCAACACAAGCAGTGCGGTCATCGTGCCCACTTTGGTGGGAGCAGTAGGTGGAGGCAGCGATTGTGCTATTTGTAAAGTGAATGCCGAAGTTGCGAAGCATCCTCAGAGACAAGATACGTGTGGTCAACCCAGTCGTCGATGAGCCGGCCCCTAGCATCGCGGGCCCCCCCCCCCCCTTACAGGGTTGACTGCCCGACAACATCGCGGGTCGCAGGAAGTTCGTTGGGAATTCGGCCGGGCCAACAAGCCCTGGTCGTCATGAGGATGCCATGGCAAGATGTTCACTCCACCTTCCCCGACAGGATTTCTGACAGGTCACGGTTCTCTGTACGTGCACAATATACGGACAAAAGGGTTCCGCGCGTGCAAGATTCCCGGGGGAACCAGGAGAAGAACCTTCCATTCCTCACGGCAAGAATTGCGGCGAAAAGGAAAAGCTAAGTTGAAAAATCTCTTAGGTCCATTTCCTAGATTATTTCCTGCAATTCCCTTGTTTGGACTAATGTTTGTATAAGAAAAACTGCACACGAAGGAACCCTACCGTAATCATTCGCACCCTTGTCTGTTTTGAGCCTGCAATGATATGTCTCCATCGGAATCTACTTTTCCAAACACTTTTGCCCTTGTTTTGGACTCTAACTTGCATGATTTGAATGGAACTAACCCGGATTGACGTTGTTTTCAATAGAATTTCCATGGTGTTATTTTTGTGCAGAAATAAAAGTTCTTGGAATGACCTGAAAATTGATGAAGAATATTTTTAGAATATGTAAAAAATACTGGCGAAAGAATCAAGGCCAGGGGGCCCACACCCTGTCCACGAGGGTGGGGGCGCGCCTACCCCCCCTGGGCGCGCCCCCTGCCTCGTGGGCCCCCTAGTGCTCCACCGACCTCAACTCCAACTCCATATATTCATGTTCGGGGAGAAAAAATCACAGAGAAGGATTCATCGCGTTTTACGATACGGAGCCGCCGCCAAGCCCTAATCTCTCTCGGGAGGGCTGATCTGGAGTCCATTCGGGGCTCCAGAGAGGGGAATCCGTCGCCATCGTCATCATCAACCTTCCTCCATCACCAATTTCATGATGCTCACCGCCGCGCGTTAGTAATTCCATCATAGGCTTGCTGGACGGTGATGGGTTGGATGAGATTTATCATGTAATCGAGTTAGTTTTCTTAGGGTTTGATCCCTAGTATCCATTATGTTCTGAGATTGATGTTGCTATGACTTTGCTATGCTTAATGCTTGTCACTAGGGCCCGAGTGCCATGATTTCAGATCTGAACCTATTATGTTTTCATGAATATATGTAAGTTCTTGATCCTATCTTGCAAGTCTATAGTCACCTATTATGTGTTATGATCCGTTAACCCCGAAGTGACAATAATCGGGATACTTATTGGTGATGACCGTAGTTTGAGGAGTTCATGTATTCACTAAGTGTTAATGCTTTGGTCTGGTACTCTATTAAAAGGAGGCCTTAATATCCCTTAGTTTCCAATAGGACCCCGCTGCCACGGGAGGGTAGGACAAAAGATGTCATGCAAGTTCTTTTCCATAAGCTTGTATGACTATATTCAGAATACATGCCTACATTATATTGATGAACTGGAGCTAGTTCTGTGTCACCCTGTGTTATAACTATTGCATGAGGAAACGCATCCGACATAATTATCCATCACTGATCCATTGCCTACGAGCTTTTCACATATTGTTCTTAGCCTATCTACTTTTCTGTTGCTACTATTATAACACTATAAAATGAAAATTATTACTTTTGCTACCATTACCGCTACTATCATATTACTTTGCTACTAAATACTTTGCTGCAGATATTAAGTTTCCATGTGTGGTTGAATTGACAACTCAACTGCTAATACTTGAGAATATTCTTTGGCTCCCCTTGTGTCGAATCAATAAATTTGGGTTGAATACTCTACCCTCTAAAACTGTTGCAATCCACTATACTTGTGGGTTATCAAGACTATTGTATGGCGCCGTTGCCGGGGAGCATAGCTCTATTCTTTGAGTCACTTGGGATTTATATCTGCGGATCACTATGAAGAACTTGAAAGATAAAAGAACCAAGATTTTCCCTCGACTACGAGGGGAGGTAAGGAACTGCCATCTAGCTCTGCACTAGATTCACCTTCTATTTTGAGTAAACTTGCGACACCTACTCCTGCTATTCATTCTGATATGTCGCATGTTATTGATGATGCCACTTCTACTTTGCATGATACTTATGATGAAACTACTTCGATGCTTGATAATACTATGCCACTAGGTGAATTGCTTGATGAACAACTTGCTAGGGTTAGAGAGAATGAAATTATTGAAACAGATAATATTAATGAAAATGATGATGAAGATTCTCCCCCTAGATATGAATTGCCTATTGTGCTTGATAGTTATGTTATGGATGAAGAAACTGCTAGAGACTTCTTAGCTTGCAATGATAGATCCGATCTTAAGAAATTATTAGGTAAGCTTAAAGAGAAGTCTTTGAATGCTGGAATGAAATATAACCCTGCTTTTGCTACTTCACCTATCTTTATTTCCGATAAGGATTATGATTTCTCTGTCGATCCTGAGTTAATTATTTTGGTTGAATCTGATCCTTTCTATGGCTATGAATCTGAAACTTTTGTGGCGCATCTTACTAAACTAAATGATATAGCCACCCTGTTTACTCATGATGAGAAAACTCACTATTACTTTATCCCTAAGTTGTTTCCGTTCACATTAAAGGGTGATGCTAAAACATGGTATAATTCTCTTGATCCTGGTTGTGTGCATAGTCCCCAGGATATGATTTATTACTTCTCCTCTAAATATTTCCCTGCTCATAAGAAACAAGCTGCCTTAAGGGAAATATATAATTTTGTGTAAATTGAAGAAGAGAGTCTCCCACAAGCTTGGGGGAGGCTTCTCCGATTACTTAATGCTTTGCCTGATCATCCTCTCAAGAACAATGAAATACTTGATATCTTTTATAATGGACTAACCGAAGCTTCTAGAGACCACCTGGATAGTTGTGCTGGTTGTGTTTTCAGGGAAAGACCTGTTGATCAAGCTGAATTGCTATTGAATAATATGTTGAGTAATGAAAATGATTGGACACTTCCTGAACCAACTCCTAAGCCAACTTCGAAGAAAAGGGGTATTCTATTTCTCAGTCCTGAAGATATGCAAGAGGCAAATAAATCTATGAAAGAAAAGGGTATTAAAGCTAAAGATGTTAAGAATTTACCACCTATAGAAGAAATACATGGTCTTGATAACCCGACACAGGTAGTGAAGGTAAATTCTCTCTATAGATTTGATGAAGGTGATATTCCTCGTAATAAGTCTGCTAGCCAATGCTTAGATGAGTTTGATAATTTTATTGTTAAACAAGAAAACTTCAATGCTTATGTTGGTAGACAATTCAAACGCAATGCTGATATGCTTGACCACTTGAGTGATTACATTTCTAGAGTTAAAGGTGAACTTAAACTTATTAGTAAACATGCTTCTATGGTTACCACTCAAGTAGAACAAGTACTTAAGGCTCAGAATGATTTGCTCAATGAATTGAATAATAAGAAAAATGATAATGATGTTAGAGTTATGACTAGAGGGGATAAAATGACTTAGGAACCTTTGTATCCTGAGGGCCATCCTAAAAGAATTGAGCAAGATTCTCAGAGAACTAATGTTGATGCACCTAGTTCTTCTAAGAAGAAGAAGAAGAAGAAGAAGAAGAAGAAAAATGATAGGAATTTACATGGTTCTAGTGAACCTGTTGTTGACACACCTGAGAATCCCAATGCTATTTCTATTTCTAATACTGAAACACAATCTGGTAATGAACATGAACCTAGTGATAATTTTAATGATGATGTTCATGTTGATGCTCAACCTAGCAATGATAATGATGTAGAGATTGAACCTGCTATTGATCTTGATAACCCACAATCAAAGAATCAATGTTATGATAAGAGGGACTTTGTTGCTAGGAAGCACGGTAAAGAAAGAGAACCATGGGTTCAGAAACCCATGCCTTTTCCTCCTAAACCATCCAAGAAAAAGGATGATGAGGATTTTGAGCGCTTTACTGAAATGATTAGACCTATCTTTTTGCGTATGCGTTTGACTGATATGCTTAAAATGAATCCTTATGCTAAGTACATGAAAGATATTGTTACTAATAAAATAAAGATACCGGAAGCTGAAATTTCCACCATGCTTGCTAATTACACTTTTAAGGGTGGAATACCAAAGAAACTTGGAGATCTAGGAGTACCAACTATACCATTCTCCATTAAAAGAAACTATGTTAAAACTGCTTTATGTGATCTTGGAGCTGGTGTTAGTGTTATGCCTCTCTCTTTATATCGTAGACTTGATTTGAATAAGTTGAAACCTACTGAAATATCTTTGCAAATGGTTGATAAATCAACTGCTATACCTGTCGGTATTTGTGAGGGTGTGCTTGTTGTGGTTGCAAACGTTACTATTTTAACAGACTTTGTTATTCTTGATATTCTCGAGGACGATAGTATGTCGATTATCCTTGGTAGACCCTTTTTGAATACTGCAGGGGCTGTTATTGATTGCAACAAAGGCAATGTCACTTTTCATGTTAATGGTAATGAGCATACGGTACACTTTCCGAGGAAACAACCTCAAGTCCACAATATCAATTCTATTGGAAAAATTTCAACGATTACTATTGCAGGTTTTGAATTTCCTCTTCCTACTAGTCAAGCAGAAATATGATATTCTTATTGTTGGGGACATACATATCCCCGTTGAGGTAACATAGTGTTATTCGAAATTTCTCTGGTTCCATGTTATTCGGAATGAGTTTGTTAACAAGACTTATCAACCTTGTTAGTGGATTCCTTTTGATGAGCATGAGATGGATGAAGTTAGAAGGCACAACCTTCTGTACCCTCTTTTTACTTTCTATTATTTATATTAAATAAAGCAAAAATAGTATTTTCTGTTTGTTTTCTGAATTATCCATGCAATAAAAAATACCCCGAAAATAAAAGTTCTCCAAATGCTCTGAAAATGAAATATGATTTTTCCTAGAATATTTGAGGATTTTAGGCACCTGAGAACACAGCAAGGGGAGCAGCCACGTGCCCACGAGGGTGGAGGGCGCGCCCCCTGCCTTGTGGACCCCACGTGGGTCCCCTCCACTTATCCTTGCACCCACACACTTCGTCTTGCTCCAGAAAAAATCACTAGCCAGCTCAAACCCGAGTTCTTGCTCATCTTGCTGCCATTTTTGATCTCCTTGCTCAAAGCTCCATTCACAAAACTGCTTTGGGGGATTGTTCTTTGGTATGTGACTCCTCCAATGGTCCAATTAGTTTTTGTTCTAGTGCTTTATTTATTGCAAATTTTTGCTGCTTAGGTGACCCTGTTCTTGAGCTTGCATGTCAAATTTATGTGGTCAAAAATAGTTTTAATGCATGATATAGCCTCTAGGCACTTGTAGGAGTAGTTGCTATCAATATTGTTGAGTTTAATTCACTTTTATTTTGAGTTACTAAAAATTTCAGAAATTTTCAGAAAAAGATGAAGAGATTTTTGAGGGGCTCATCGAGCTGAAGCTCGAAGGATAAGCAAAGTGAAGAGACAAGAAGCCCAAGTATAATCTCCCTCGTACTGCGGAGGTTCGGCCATGTGAATGGCCTTGTGATGAGTTCTTGAGAGAAGCCGGGATTCATGAAGATTTTTATCATTTGGCTGAGAATGCAGGCCTCACCGCCTTCCTCCACGACCAGCGTGAACAGTATCTCTTACTCACCAATATCTTTGTGCAAAATTTTCATTTCCATGCTAGGAGATCACCACCTTCGGTGGAATTTTATTTATATGATGAGCATAAGGAGATGTCACTTTATGATTTTTGCCGGGTCTGTTTGATACCCTTTGAGGAACAGCATAGAGGAACCACATCGTAATGATGTGGAGGGATTTATTGATATGATTGTTGTAGGGGAAACGAGGAAAGTTTTCGATGCGAGAATCACTAGCATACATTTTCCTGTTCTACGTTACTTTGCAATATTTGCTAGTAGATGCTTAATTGGTCGCGGAACTGTGGAAACCTTAGTGCTCCTGATATTGTTATTTTGCGCCATGCCTTGTTTCATGATACTACTTTCAGTTTAGGCGCTATTGTTGCTAAACGGTTAAATCTGAACCGTACTAAGGGCCCCGTCCTCGGAGGCATCTTTGCCTCGCACCTTGCTGCACACTTTAACATACCTATCAGGCATTATGAGAAAGAGGAAAAGTTGCTGCCTCCTATTGTTCTAGATAAGAGTATGGTAGCACATGAGTTTATTGTTAAGGATAAGAATAAGACACTCAAATATAAATTGATATTTAACAAAAAATATTGTGAGTTTATTACCTTGCCTGCGCCCTCTTTGTTCAACATATTTTCAGGCATGTACCTTGTTCTACGGAGGCCATTCATGCCTACCGGAGCCAGATGTCAGCTGCAGAGCCGGAGCCACCATCTGATCCTCACCGTCAGTCTGTTTATCAGTGGAATCCGGAGGAGATCGCCAACCAGTGGCAGCCTGAGATCCTCCTTCGTACACCGGAGAGAGCAGCTTTGATCCATGGGCATAGACCAACTTAGGCCAAAAGCCTAAGCTTGGGGGAGTACGTATTTCTCACCGACATTACATTCATGTTCACACACTCATGCCAGTTGTCGGTGCTCATACTTTTTCATTGTATCATCCATGCTAGTTTATTTTCTTTTTAAGCTTTCTTCTTGTGTGTTTGAAAAACCTTAAGAAAAACCAAAAAAATTAGTTGTAGCTTTTAGCTAGTTTACTTTCCATGCCTGTAGTAGTAATTAAAAAGAAAACCCAAAAAGATTTCTCGTTCTTCTTTTGCTTGTTGGGAGCTTTCCCGTGTAAATAGTTTTATTCTTTTCTTTGGGGGTCGAGAGGAGAAGACCATGATGAAAATGTTGAGTGGCTCTTATATGCATTATTGTTGATCTAACAAAGAGCCCATATTACCTTGTCTTCTCCTTGTATTGAATGCTTGCAGATTCCAGCTTAGTCCAATGCACGTGCACTATTATTATCCACACTATTCGGTCGTGCAAGTGAAAGGCAATAATGATGATATATGATGAACTTATTGAGATGAGAAAAGCTGGTATGAACTCGACCTCTCTTGTTTTTGTAAATATGATTAGTTCATCATTCCTGATTCAGCCTATTATGAATAAACATGTTTGCAATGACAATTAGAGATTATAGTTGCTTATGCCATGCTTAATTAGCTAGGAGTTTATAATGGTTTACCTTGCGTGCCAACATGCTATTAAAATGGTTGTGATGTGGTATGATAGGGTGGTATCCTCCTTTGAACGATTCGAGTGGCTTGACTTGGCACATGTTCACGCATGTAGTTGAAACAAAATCAACATAGCCTCTACGATATTTATGTTCATGGTGAATTATATCCTACTCATGCTTGCATTCGGTGTTGATTAATTTTAATGCATGTTCATGACTGTTGTCGCTCTCTAGCTGGTCGCTTCCCAGTCTTTTTCTAGCCTTCACTTGTACTAAGAGGGAATACTGCTTGTGCATCCAATTCCATAAACCCCAAAGTTATTCCATATGAGTCCACCATACCTTCCTATATACGGTATCTACCTGCCGTTCCAAGTAAATTTGTATGTGCCAAACTCTAAACCTTCAAATAAACATTCTGTTTTGTATGCTCGAATAGCTCATGTATCAACTAGGGTCTGTCTGTATCTTCCATGCTAGGCGTTATTCTCAAGAGGAGTGGACTCCGCTCCTCACTCACGAGAAAATGGCTGGTCACCGGATGCCCAGTCCCATGCTCAAATCAAATCAAAATAATTGCAAACAAAACTCCCCCAGGATTGTTGTTAGTTGGAGGCACCCGTTGTTTCGGGCAAGCCATGGATTGATGCTTGTTGGTAGTGGGGGAGTATAAACTTTACCATTCTGCTTGGAACCGCCTATAATGTGTGTAGCATGGAAGATATCGAGATCTCTCGGTTGTTATGTTGACAATGAAAGTATACCGCTCAAAATATTATTCATCTCTATTTCAAAACAGCTCTGGCACCTCTACAAATCCCTGCTTCCCTCTGCGAAGGGCCTATCTATTTACTTTTATGTTGAGTCATCATCCTCTTATTAAAAAGCACTAGTTGGAGAGCACCGCTGTCATTTGCATGTATTATGTTATGTTTACATTGAGTATGACTTGACTGGATCTCTTTTACCATGAATTACAATTTCCAGTCAGTCCTTGATCTTTAAAGGTGCTCTGCATTTATGTTTTGCGGTCTCAGAAAGGGCTAGCGAGATACCATCTTGTTATATCATATTATGATTGTTTTGAGAAAGTGTTGTCATCCGAGATTTATTATTATTGCTCGCTAGTTGATTATGCCATTGATATGAGTAAACATGAGACCTAAATGTTATTGTGAATATGGTTAGTTCATAATCTTTGCTGAAAACTTGAATGCTGGCTTTACATATTTACAACAACAAGAGCAAACAGAGTTTGTAAAAGTTTTTCTTTATCACTTTCAGTTTGTTATCAACTGAATTGCTTTAGAACAAGCAATGGTTTAATCTTAGGGGAGTTGATACGTTTCCATCGTATCTACTTTTCGAAACACTTTTGCCCTTGTTTTGGACTCTAACTTGCATGATTTGAATGGAACTAACCCGGACTGACGCTGTTTCCGCAGAATTGCCATGGTGTTATTTTTGTGTAGAAATAAAAGTTCTTGGAATGACCTGAAAATCAACGGAGAATATTTTTGGAATATATGAAAAATACTGACGAAAGAATCAAGGCCAGGGGGCCCACACCCTGTCCACGAGGGTTGGGGCGCGCCTACCCCCTGGGCGCGCCCCCGACCTCGTGGGTCCCCTGGTGCTCCACCGACCTCAACTCCAACACCATATATTCACGTTCGGGGAGAAAAAAATCATAGAGAACGATTCATCATGTTTTATGATACGGAGCTGCCGCCAAGCCCTAATCTCTCTCGGGAGGGCTGATCTAGAGTCCGTTCGAGGCACCGAAGAGGGGAATCCGTGCCATCGTCATCATCATCAACCTTCCTCCATCACCAATTTCATGATGCTCACCGCCGTGCGTTAGTAATTCCATCGTAGGCTTGCTGGACGGTGATGGGTTGGATGATATTTATCATGTAATCGAGTTAGTTTTGTTAGGGTTTGATCCCTAGTATCCATTATGTTCTGAGATTGATGTTACTATGACTTTGCTATGCTTAATGCTTGTCACTAGGGGCCGAGTGCCATGATTTCAGGTCTGAACCTATTATGTTTTCATGAATATATGTGATTTCTTGATCCTATCTTGCAAGTCTATAGTCACCTATTATGTGTTATGATCTTTTAACCCCGAAGTGACAATAATCGGGATACTTACCAGTGATGACCGTAGTTTGAGGAGTTCATGTATTCACTAAGTGTTAATGCTTTGGTCTGGTACTCTATTAAAAGGAGGCCATAATATCCTTAGTTTCCAATAGGACCCCGCTGCCACGGGAGGGTAGGACAAAAGATGTCATGCAAGTTCTTTTCCATAAGCACGTATGGCTATATTCGGATTACATGCCTACATTACATTGATGAACTGGAGCTAGTTCTGTGTCACCCTATGTTATAACTATTGCATGAGGAATCGCATCCGACATAATTATCCATCAGTAATCCATTGCCTACGAGCTTTTCACATATTGTTCTTCGCTTATTTACTTTTCTGCTGCTACTGTTATAATCACTATAAAACCAAAACTATTACTTTTGCTACCATTACCGCTACTATCATATTACTTTGCTACTAAATACTTTGCTGCAGATATTAAGTTTCCAGGTGTAGTTGAATTGATAACTCAGCTGCTAATACTTGAGAATATTCTTTGGCTCCCCTTGTGTCGAATCAATAAATTTGGGTTGAATTAACTACCCTCAAAAATTGTTGTGATCCCCTATACTTGTGGGTTATCAGCGGGCGCAGCGTACGAGTTTCCCCTTTGGTGCCAAGGGGGCAAGCATAGGTGCGAAGTCCCGAGGAATCAAGAAAAGGTTTCCATATTGGTGCAACAAGACCAAGACCGCCAGGACGACAGGACGGAGGTCATCCTGGAGCCCACTACAGCGTCACCGCCAGAGCCTTTCGCAGGCGAAGACTACTTTTGTCAGGATAACTTGTACTAGTTATCTCCCTTTGAATTTGGCCAATGTGGGATCCCTTCCCACCTATATTTGGGAAGAGGACCGAGGCCACTATAAATAGGACTTAGCCACCACCTTAGCCACCATGGAGACCAAGGATCAGATCCACTCCACCCTGACCACCTCACCAGCTCATCAAGCACAAGAACACCTCATCTCCTGAGGCTGTTCAACCACTGTACTAGTTCATCCAAAGCCCCTCCAGGCAATGCACCACAAAGCTGGAGTAGGGTATTACACCACAAGGTGGCCCGAACTAGGATAAACTGTTGTGTCTCTTGTCCCTTGGGTTCATCGAGCTATGTTGTGGAATTGTTGGGCCGGCAAGTTGGGAAGAAGGAGCTCTTCGTACGCACCCCAGTGTTTGAACATCTCAAGGGTCTGCGGAGCCCTGAATCCGACAACCACCATGCGCCTGGCCCCTGGGGCGCACCTTGGTGTCTTGTGGGCACTGTGGGCCCCCGTTTGTGATGATTCCAACTCCCAAAAATCACATATATTCCTAAATAAGTCTCCGTAAAATTATATTGTATTTGGACTTCGTTTGATATGTATTTTCCGCGAAAAAAACGTGCAACAAACAGGAACTGGCACTGGGCACTGGATCAATAGGTTAGTCCAAATAATTCATATAAAATGTTGCCAAAAGTATGTGAAAGTTGTATAATATTGGCATGAAACAATCAAAAATTATAGATACGACGGAGACGTATCACCTATCTCTACGATATTTACATTAAGGTGACAATCTCGTGGCTCCAGCCATCATGCCATGACGCGTAGGCCACTTAACATTACAATATATAACCATCTCATACATAAACTCATTATCATGATGAAGGCTATACCACATCATATGCAAACCCTGTAAAACCAAGTTAGACGTCCTCTAATCGGTTTGGCAAATTTTAATTACATGGCTTCTAGGGTTTCCAGATGAACCTAGCTACCTGCGTGCACACCATAAAGTAATAATCCTTGTTGCTAGATTAACTTTCGGGATGTGTGAAAGAAGATACTTAATTAAAAGTCTCATTCCCCCAGACTAAGCTCCGTCTAATACCGTGACCCCTAGAAGAACACCCAACTTCATGGCCCTCTTGTGTACGCGATGGTTCACTATTCTTGACTATAGTGAACCCAAGGAACTGTTAGCAAATCGTCGACATCCAAAGCCGAGCGATTGTCAGAACCTTGTGAAAAGCGACACCTTATCGTCAATGAACTAAATTGAAGCAACACTCGAGGGGAAGCATCTTAAGAACATCACCCTCATAGTGACATGGATATAGATCAAAACATGCATCTACTCATAGAACCGCTCATGATGCCACTGTTGTGAAACATAGTAGAAAATAAAAAATTACCCTACGAACACCCAGGAACAATATGAAGATGCATATCGGGTTTGGATCAATGATCGTTACTAACTCCGGAGTGCGGCGAAAGTGGACGAGTCAGTGTAGATCATACTTGGAGTCCCTCGAACTTCGATGATGATCCCGTGAACCGCCCTCTAACGATACCTCGAACGAAAGACCGAAAGCACGACCTCTCTACTTGGTTGCAAGCATACGGTCTTCATGATCCGATGGCGCTTCACCGTCTAGTGCTAATCATCGCTAGAGAATTAGTAGGAGGAGATTACAACAACATGGGGATTATAATTATGAGAACTAGACGTGGCTAGGGCTAGCTCTAATTAGTAATCTAGGACTAACTAGAACTAGAACTAGATCAACTAGAGGAGGCTCCAAAACTTGTGTCAACATAGGGTGGAAATCCTCTAGTATATATAGGTTGGAGGAGGAGGAGAGGGCAGCCACCAAGAGGGAGTCTCCTTGTCCAATC
>NC_053022.1:276399018-276411900 GCF_003073215.2 Triticum urartu
TTCGCCTGCAGCTCCTCCAGCGACAGCAGCGACTCCTGGTGGTCCAGCGACTCTCCTGAGCTTTACAAGACTCCGGAGACAAGCGACGACAGGTACGTGCCCCCAAGCTCTCGCCGAGCCCGGAGCAGGGCTGCAGCGTCAGACCGTCGCCGCCGCCGATCTGGATGAGGTTGGTGCCGGCCTCTGGTGGCCCACTGTTTATGATGGCGTCATCCACAGTGGCACACGTAGTTAGGTCTCCCTAAGTTCTTGTCTTTTGTTCCCTGCGAGGAATCATGAAATGGACCCCCCTCGAGCATGTAAGGCGTCTGTAGTGTCCTTTGTTGACATCATCCTTATTATGAAATTATGCGTGTGCATGCTCGTTCCGTCTCGGTTTCCCCTTTCCAACCTCGCGACGGCATGGTACTCTACGCCGACAGGTCCCTGTCCTCGGGCAGGCTTGAGCCGTTGCTGGTATGCTAGGTCGTGTGCCGTGGTCAAGGCCAGGAGGTGAGCGGCCCGAGGTCTAGTAAGAGCCCCTGAGACGCGATGCTCAGGAGGTCCCCTTTGGCGCGCAAGCGACCGCCGAGAGGTAGGAGAGGGAGACTATGTCGCTGCAGCGGGGCTACACAAATGAGAACTCTGCGCTGTAGCGGTTGATTGAGCGCAAAACTTATCTTGGCAATCTGGGGTCGGTTCCTCGCGAGACGCCAGGCTTGGGCGTCGGCCGCTACAGAGTAGCTCGGTCAGACTCGCGCGGGCCTCCCTTTCATCTCCATGTTCTTCTTGGTGCTCTACGTCCTCAGGTCCCGGCCCTCGAGCGAGCTTAGCCGCCGCTGGTATGCCAGGTCACGTGCCATGGTCAAGACCAGGGGTGAGGGCTGGAGAGCCAGTAAGAATTCCTGAGACGCGAAGCTCAGGAGCCCCCCTTTTAATGCGCGAGCGAATCGCATGAGAGAAGAGGGAGAGTCCGCGGTACCGCCTGTCATAGCCTTCAGGAAGTTCTTGCAAGTTAACGTGAGGGAGGGCACCGATCGCCGTGGTGATTGTCGATTCGCCTCTGGTACATGGGAGGGGGCTCCCTACTGCGGAGAGCCCCAGGGGCGTGTATAGCCCCACCCTGACATGTGGCTTGCACGGCAGGGCTAAACGAGGTGTGTCTGGGCACTCGTGAGCCAGCGCAGGACTCACGAGGCCCTACCTCAAGGCGGGTTGTGCCTCGTCGTGATTCTTGTTCGCTGTCTTGGTCCTGCGAGGTGGTTAGACAACCTGCGCCGAACGAATCTCCTAAGGTTATCGCGTGAGAAAGCCAAGCACCAATGGCCCCAGGAGGTGACATGAACGGGGCTGGCCTGCCAGACAGAGCTCGGTCGTTGGATTTATCAACGCTGCAGGGACGGGCCCGAGCACAGACGCCGTGCCTAATCCTCTCACACGAAGGGTCCTGAAGAAAGACGACCGGCGCGCGGCTCCCGCGATGGGCGACAATCAAGCAGGTGATAGTCATAGATAGATTAAGCATGAAAGGCAACCTAGCTCAGGTAAATGCATAAACGATACGCGCCACTGGGTCCGACCCGAGCGGCTTGGGGATGATGCAGCCCGAGGGGCACCCCCAGCAAGGTAAGCTAAAGACATAAACAAGGAAAGGTACATGCCACAGGGACGGACCCACGCGACCTAGGAATAATGCAGCCCCCGGGCGCTCCCAGCTAAATAAACTTGGAAAATTTCACCTGGTTCCGTTGATGAAGGGGTGTTGAGGTAGCTGAAGGTACGCGGCGAAGGGGTTGCCCCTCACGAGCCACCGGGGCCCTGAGCCTCTGGAGGCTCTGGGGATCCCGACGGATCCTTGACGACCGTCTCCATCTCCACCAGGACTGCGTGGTGCCTGGCCTCCTGACCTGCCATGGCGCTCCGCAGGTTGCGCTGGAAGGCAGCGGCCACGCTCGGCAGGCCGAACGACATGCGAACATAGCTGTGAGGTGGACCTTCGCAACGCCCGACATGCGAAGGCCAGAAGCGCCCCTGAGATGCGGCTCGGTTGAGCCCTGGTATGTCGATGCAGATGCGCAGCTCACCACCCTCGCCTGGGTAGGGAGCAGCGCCAGGTGGGCGGCGGTTGTCGTGTATTGCTCTTGCTTCCTGAAGCTCCTGAGATACCTTGGTAATGAACTCCTGAGCACCGGGCGCTCCTTGCCCAGTGTCCTCCTGAAGGAGACGTGCCATGAAACATGCCACCAAGTGGTGCCCGAGCGCCTCCCTCGTGACGTTGGCGAGGTCTGAGGCCCTCCAGAAGAGAGCCCCCGAGCCCTGCCCGAGGAGGGCGCCGGGCGCGCCTTCCTATGCGATAGAGGGAGGCTCCCCAGGTGCGGGCGCTGATCCTGACGAGGTGCCACAAGCGACACTTCCCTCCTGAGGTCCCGCACAGAGTTGCTGCTTCTTCTTCATGGGGACGACCTCCGGAGGGTACCAAGCTGCATTGTGGCTAGCGTCTTTGATTGACGCTGCTTGGAAGGTGCGCTCGAGGGAGCACACCGCATCTCTTTCTTCGCAGGGGACTGTGATGATCCCGCCGCTTCCTGGCATCTTGATGACGTTGTAGCCGTGGTGCGTCACGACCATGAACTTGGCCAGGGCCGGATACCCGAGGATGGCATTGTATGGCAGACGGATGTGGGCGATGTCGAAGTCGATGAGCTCAGTGCGGTAGTTGTTGCACTGTCCGAAGGTCACTGGGAGGTGGACCTAACTGATCGGCGTGGTGGAGCCATCAGTCACTCCTGAGAAAGGCTTGGTGGGCTAAAGCTGATCATACGGCACTTGGAGGATGTCGAACGTCTTGACGGACAGGACGTTGAGCCCTGCGCCGCCGTCAATGAGGGTCTTGGTGACTTGCACGTTGCTGATGACGGGTGAACAAAGCATCGGGAGGACACCGGCAGTAGCCGCGCACTTGAGCTGATCTACTGAGCTGAATGTGATGGCGCATAGGGACCACCTGAGCGGGCGTGTGGCCTCGAGCTTGGGGAGGACTGCGTTCACCTCGCGAGCAAACTGCTTGAAGATACGCTGTGAGGCTGGGGCTTGAGCTCCGCCCAAGATGCAGGCAATGGCACGCGGCTCCTGGAAGCCCCCAGCCCCCTCGTCTTGGTGGTGGTCGTCATTCCTTCTTGGTGGTGGTGGTAGTGGAGGAAGGCCGGCGTTGCCCTGAGGGCGATCCTCACGAGGCTGATCCCTCCAGGCGCCCTCGCGAGGCTGATCCTGCCAGTGGTCCTCACAAGGACGGTCGCGCCACTCCTGGCGCGGGCCATGGTCATCCCAGCGTCTGCCACCATGTACTCCTCCTCGGTCGTAGCCCCGGTCGTTGCGCTCGGGGCGTCGACCGAAGCGTCCCTCTCGAATGGCTATGAGCTCTTGACAGTCACTGGTGTTGTGGCTATGCAGGTTATGGAAGGCGCAGGACGGTTGGCTTCTCTTGGATGACTCGAGCTTGTCCCTGCCGCGCTTTGTGTCCGGCTCCGCCGCGAGCATGGCTGCTCCCTTGCGCTTCACGTCTTTGGCCTTGGGTTTCTTCTCCTCCGGGTCCGCAGCCGGGAGCTCGAGGAGGGACAGGTGCCCCTCCTCGGCTCTTGCACACTTGGTCGCCAGGTTGAACAGCTCCAGAGACGTGCATAGCTCCTCATGGATGGCGAGCCCCTCATTTATCTTGATGTCGCGGACGCCATCGGAGAACGTAGACATGATGGCATCGTCCGTCACCTTGGGGATCTTGAGGCGAACGTTGTTGAAGCGCTGGATGTACTTCTGGAGGGTCTCTCCTGGTTGTTGCTTGACGCAGTGCAGGTCACCCACAGCCGGTGGGCAGTCGCGAGTGCCCTGGAAGTTGGCGATGAAACAGTTGCGCATCTCGTCCCAGGAGGAAATCAAGCCTGGAGGCAGGTTCAGGAGCCAGGAGCGGGCACCATCCTTGAGAGCCATGGGAAACCAGTTCGCCATGACTTTCTCGTCGCCGTTGGCCGCCTCGATGCTCAGCTCATAGAGCTGCAGGAAGTCCGCGGGGTCGGGGGTGCTGTTGTAGCTAGGTGGCAGATCCGGCTTGAACTTGCCCGGTCAAGCAACGCTACGTAGCTCAGGGGTGAAGGCGCGGTAGCCTGCCGTGGTCACCGGGACTCTGCGCTGGGTGAGGACTTGTCTTTGATGGGGTCCGCGCACTGCCGCCGCAGGCGGCATGCGGTTTTGCCGTGGTGGCGTAGGAAGCACGGGGGCGTTTTCTCGCGGCCAAGGGGCTTCTTGGCAGCTTCTTTCTTCTTGCACGGGCGCCGGACACGGCGGGTCACACCATGGGGCCGCGCGCCTGGGTGCCAGGACCCCTTCTTGTGGCAGAGGCGGTGGAGGTGCTTTGTGGGCCACGCCGCCCGCGGCTGGTGGAGGGCATGGCAGCGAGAGGGACGACGCTGGGGAGCTCCCTGCGACGCTGACAAGCTCAGGGATGCGGCTGAGCCAATCCTCGTAGAGGTCGTCGACTAGGCGGTAGCGCAAGAGCTCGTGCACCATGCAAAGAGCGGCCTGCGCATCCACGGGAGCGCGACGAGCGTGGGACGACGAATCGGCCGGGGTCAGTGATGGAGTGGCGGTGTGGCCGTCCCACCGCACCGAGGGGTGCAGCAAGGATGCTTGCTGCTCGTTCCTCGCCGGGCCAGTGGCGGTGTTGCTGAGCGATGCGGGCGGCGAGGGCAGCCTGGCGCTTAGTGCGTGCGCGGCGAGCGTCCGCCATCGAGACGATGGAGCAATGAGACGCGAAGCTATGAAAGGGAAGCTTCGGCGCACCCCTACCTAGCGCGCCAAATGTCGGATCACGGGTTCCGGCAAAACCCTCAAGGTTCGAACACTGGGGTGCACGCGAAGATCTCCCCCTACCAATCCACGCCCTAGCTTAGCTAAGATCTTACGAACTAACTTGACGAGCTCACAACACAAAGGACACAAGATTTATGTTGGTTCGGGCCACCGTTGTGGTGTAATACACTACTCCAGTGTGGTGTGGTGGATTGCCTCTTGGGCTGAGGATGAATAGTACAAGGGGAAGAACAGCCTCCTGAGGAGAGGTGTTCTTCTGCTTGGTGAACTTGTGGTCGTCCTGGTCTCTCTTGATCTAACCTCGATCGATCGATCCCCTAGCTATGGTGGTGGCTATTCCTATTTATAGGGGCCCTGGTCCTCTCCCCAAATATTGAGCAGGAAGGGAGCCAACAACGGCCAATTTGAAAGGGGACAGCTAGTACAGCTTATCCTGACAAAAGCAGTCTTCGCCTGTCAAAGGCTCTGGTGGTGACGCCGTCTTGGGCTCCATGGTGACCTCCGTCTTGCCGTCCTTCTGGTCTTGGTCTTGTTGCACTGATATGGAAACCTTTGCTTGACGCCTCGGTACTCCGCGCCTGTGCCTGCTTCCTTAGCACCGAAGAGGAAACAAGGACACTGTGCGTGCTAGCGCCCGCCTGGCCTTGGTCGTCATGGCTCACATCATCGGAACCTTGCGAGGTTTGTCTTGCCTTGAACTCTCCGCCCCTCGTGAGCCAGCCTGGTGAGGCCGCTCATGAGGATGTCTTGTGTCGTCCGCCTCGTGAGGCTTGGCGCCTCGCGAGGGTCTTGAGTCCTTGCTGGTGAAGATGGGTCGTACGGGCCCGCTCTCAGAGCCATGCCATGGGCTGCAGGCAGGCAAGTATATGGAACCCCGTTTCCACAACGCCGACAGGAGCCGCCACCAAGCCCTAATCTCTCTCGGGAGGACTGATCTGGAGTCCGTTCGGGGCTCCGGAGAGGGGAATCTGTGGCCATCGTCATCATCAACCTTCCTCCATCACCAATTCCATGATACTCACTGCCGTGCGTGAGTAATTCCATCATAGGCTTGCTGGACGGTGATGGGTTGGATGAGATTTATCATGTAATCGAGTTAGTTTTGTTAGGGTTTCATCCCTAGTATCCACTATGTTATGAGATTGATATTGTTATGACTTTGCTATGCTTAATGCTTGTCACTAGGGCCCGAGTACCATGATTTCAGATCTGAACCTATTATGTTTTCATGAATATATGTGAGTTCTTGATCCTATCTTGCAAGTCTATAGTCACCTACTATGTGTTATGATCCGGCAACCCCGAAGTGGCAATAATCGGGACCACTCCCGGTGATGACCATAGTTTGAGGAGTTCATCTATTCACTATGTGTTAATGCTTTGGTCTGGTACTCTATTAAAAGGAGGCATTAATATCCCTCAATTTCCAATAGGACCCCGCTACCACGGGAGCGTAGAACAAATGATGTCATGCAAGTTCTTTTCCATAAGCACGTATGACTATATTCCGAATACATGCCTACATTACATTGATGAACTAGAGCTAGTTCTGTGTCACCCTATGTTATTGCATGATCGGTCGCATCTGGCATAATTCTCCATCACCGATCCATTGCCTATGAGCTTTTCATATATTGTTTTTCGCTTATTTACTTTTCTGCTGCTACTGTTACAATCACTATAAAACCAAAAATATTACTTTTGCTACCATTACCACTACTATCATATTACTTTCCTACTAAATACCTTGCTGCAGATATTAAGTTTCTAGGTGTGGTTGAATTGACAACTCAGCTGCTAATACTTGAGAATATTCTTTGGCTCCCCTTATGTCTAATCAATAAATTTGGGTTGAATACTCTATCCTCGAAAATTGTTGCAATCCCCTATACTTGTGGGTTATCAAGACCATTTTCTGGCGCCGTTGCCGGGGATCATAGCTCTATTCTTTGAGTCACTTGGGATTTATATCTGCTTATCATTATGAAGAACTTGAAAGATCAAAGAACCAAGATTTTTCCCTCAACTACGAGGGGAGGTAAGGAACTGCTATCTAGCTCTGCACTTGATTCACCTTCTGTTTTGAGTAAACTTGCGACACCTACACATGCTATTGATTGTGATAGGTCGCATGTTATTGATGATGCCACTTCTTCTATGCATGATACTTATGATGAAACTACTTCTATGCTTCATACTACTGTGCCACTTGGTGAATTTCTTGATGAACAACTTGCTAGGGCTAGAGAGAATGAAATTATTCAAACTAATAATATTGATGAAAGTGATGATGAAGAGTCTCCCCCTAGATATGTATTGCATGTTGTTCCTGAGGGTTAGGTTATGGATGAAGAAATTGCTAGAGACTTTCTAGCATGCAATGATAGAAGTGATCTTAAGAAACTATTAGCTAAGCTGAAAGAAAAATCTCTGAATGCTAGACTGAAATATGATCCTTCTTATGCTACTTCACCTATCTTTATTAGTGATAAGGATTATGATTTCTCTGTTGATCCTGAGATAATTACTTTGGTTGAATCTGATCCTTTTTATGGCTATGAATCTAAAACTGTTGTGGCACATCTTACTAAATTAAATGATATAGCTAGCCTGTTTACTAATGATGAGAAAACTCACTACTATTATATCCTTAAATTATTTTTGTTCTCATTAAAGGGTGATGCTAAGATATGGTTTAATTCTCTTGATCCTAGTTGTGTGCATAGTCCCCAGGATATGATTTACTACTTCTCTGCTAAATATTTCCCCGCTCATAAGAAACAAGTTGCTTTAAGGGAATTATATAATTTTGTGCAAATTGAAGAAGAGAGTCTCCCACAAGCTTGGGGGAGGCTTCTCCAATTACTTAATGCTTTGCCTGATCATCCTCTCAAGAAAAATGAAATACTTGATATCTTTTATAATGGACTAACCGATGCTTCCAGAGACCACATGTATAGTTGCGCTGGTTGTGTTTTGAGGGAAAGAACAGTTAATCAAGCTGAAATTCTATTGAATAATATGTTGACCAATGAAAATAATTGGACACTTCCTCAACCAACTCCTAAGCCAACTCCGAAGAAAAGGGGTATTCTATTTCTCAGTCTTGAAGATATGCAAGAGGCAAAGAAATCTATGAAAGAAAAAGGTATAAAAGCTGAAGATGTTCATAATTACCTCCCGTTTAAGAAATACATGGTCTTAATTCATCACCTATTTAAGAATCACACGGTCTCGATAACCCGACATAGGTAGTAAAGGTAAACTCTCTCTATAGATATGATAAAGCTGAAATCCATCTTGCTGAGTTTGCTAGCCAATGTTTGGATGAATTTGATAACTTTATTGTTAAGCAAGAAGATTTTAATGCTTATTTTGGTAGACAACTGAAACGCAATGCCTATATGATTGAACACTTGAGTGATTATATGGCTAGTGTTAAAGGTCAACTTAAAATTATTAGTAAACATGCTTCTATGGTTACCACTCAAGTAGAACAAGTACTTAAAGCTCAGAATGATTTGCTCAATGAATATAATAGTAAGAATAATGACTTTGCTGTTAGAGTTGCAAATAGAGGAGGTAAAGTGACTCAGGAACCTTTGTATCCTGAGAGCCACCCTAAGAGAATTGAGCAGGATTCTCAGAGAAATAACATTGATGCACCTAGTCCTTCTAAGAGGAAGAAAAAGAAAAATGATAGGACTTTGCATGCTTCTAGTGAACCTGTTGTAGACACGCATGAGAATCCTAATGATATTTCTATCTCTGATGCTGAAACACAATCTGGTAATGAACATGAACCTAGTGATAATGTTAATGATGATGTTCATGTTGATGCTCAACCTAGCAATAATAATGATGTAGAGATTGAACCTGTTGTTGATCTTGATAACCCACAATCAAAGAATCAACGTTATGATAAGAGAGACTTTGTTGCTAGGAAGCACGGTAAATAAAGAGAACCATGGGTTCAGAAACCCATGCCTTTTCCTCCTAAACCATCCAAGAAAAAGGATGATCAGGATTTTGAGCGCTTTGCTGAAATGATTAGACCTATCTTTTTGCGTATGCGTTTGACTGATATGCTTAAAATGAATCCTTATGCTAAATATATGAAAGATATAGTTACTAATAAAAGAAAGATACTGGAAGCTGAAATTTCCACCATGCTTTCTAATTATACTTTTAAGGGTGGAATACCAAAGAAACTTGGAGATCCAGGAGTACCAACTATACCATGCTCCATTAAAAGAAACTATGTTAAAACTGATTTATGTGATCTTGGAGCCGGTGTTAGTGTTATGCCTCTCTCTTTATATCGTAGACTTGATTCGAATAAGTTGACACCTACTGAAATATCTTTGCAAATGGCTGATAAATCAACTGCTATACGTGTCGGTATTTGTGAGGATGTGCCTGTTGTGGTTGCAAATGTTCCTATTTTAACGGAATTTGTTATTCTTGATATTCCCGAGGATGATATTATGTATATTATTCTTGGAAGACCCTTTTTGAATACTGTAGGGGCTGTTATTGATTGCACCAAAGGCAATGTCACTTTTCATGTTGACGGTAATGAGGATACGGTACACTTTCCGAGGAAACAACCTCAAGTCCTCAGTATCAATTCTATTGGAAAAATTTCAACAATCACTATTGGAGGTTTTGAATTCCCTCTTCCTACAGTCAAGCAGAAATATGATATTCTTATTGTTGGGGACATACATATCCCCGTTGAGGTAACATAGTGTTATTCGAAATTTCTCTGGTTCCATGTTATTCGGAATGAGTTTGTTAACAAGACTTTATCAACCTTGTTAGTGGATTCCTTTTGATGAGCATGAGATGGATGAAGTTAGAAGGCACAACCTTCTGTACCCTCTTTTTACTTTCTATTATTTATATTAAATAAAGCAAAAATAGTAATTGATGTTAGTTTTCTAAATTATCCATGCAATAAAAAATACCCCGGAAATAAAAGTTCTCCAAATGTCCTGAAATTTGAATATGATTTTTTCTGGAATATTTGAGAATACCTGGCACTGAGAACACATCAGGGGGAGCCAACACCTGACCACGAGGGTCCAGGGCGCGCCGTACCCCCCTGGGCGCCCCCTGGCTCGTGGCCCCCTGGTAGCCCCCCTCCACTTATTCCAGCCACCACACACTCCTTCCTCCCAAAAAAATCACCAACCGGCTCAAGCATGAGTTCTAGCTCATCTTGCTGCCATTTTCAATCTCCTAGCTCAAAGCTCCATTCACAAAACTGCTTCGGGGGATTGTTCTTCGGTATGTGACTCCTCCAATGGTCCAATTAGTTTTTGTTCTAGTGCTTTATTCATTGCAAATTTTTGCTGCTTAGGTGACCATGTTCTTGAGCTTGCATGTCAAATTTATATGGTCAAAAGTTGTTTTAATGCATGATATGGCTTCTAGGCACTTGTAGGAGTAGTTGCTACCAATTTAGTAAAGTTTGGCTCACTTTTATTTTCAGTTGCTAAAAATTTCAGAAAATTTCAGAAAAAGATGAAGAGATTTTTGACGGGCTCATCGAGCCGACCTCGAAGGATAAGCAAAGTGAAGAAGACGAGAGGCCCAAATATAATCTCCCTCGCACCGTGGAGGTTCGGCCTTGTGAATGACCTTGTGATGATTTCTTGAGAGCAGCCGGGATTTATGATGATTTCTATGAGTTGGCTGAGAATGCAGGCCTCACCGACTTCCTCCGCGATCAACGCGAACAGTATCTCCTACTCACTAATACTTTTGTGCAAAATTTTCATTTCCATGCTAGGAGATCACCACCTTCGGTGTATTTCTATTTATATGATGAGTATAAGAAGATGTCCCTCTATGAATTTTGTGAGGTCTGCAAGTTGCCCTTTTCAGGTAGCGTAGAGGAACCACATCGTAACGATGTGGAGGGGTTTATTGATACAATTGTTGTAGGGGAAACGAGGAAGGTTTCCGATGCAAGAATTACTAGCATGCATTTTCCTGTTCTATGTTACTTTGCAATATTTGCTAGTAGATGCTTAATTGGTCATGGAAACTGTGGCAACCTTAGTGCCCCTGATATTGTTATTTTGTGCCATGCCTTGTTCCATGATGACACATTTAGTCTGGGCGCTATTGTTGCAAAGCGGTTAAATCTTAACCATACGAAGGGCCCCATCTTGGGAGGTATCTTCGCCTCGCGCCTCGCTACACATTTTAACATACCTATTAGGCTTTATGAGAAAGAAGAAAAGTTGCTGCCTCCTGTTTTTCTAGACTATAAGAGTATGGTAGCACATGATTTTATTGTTAAGAATAAGGAAAAGATTCTTAAGTACAAGCTGATATTTGATAAAAATCACCCTCAGACTATTACTTTGCCTGCTCCTTCCTTGTTTGGCTTATCTGCAGGCAAGTACCTTGTTCCGCCGGAGGCCATTCACGCCTACCAAAACCCCACAGCAGCTACAGAGCCAGATCCGGAACCACAATTTGATCCTCACCGGCAGTCTGTTTATCATTGGAATCCGGAGGAGATCGCCAACCAGTGGCACCAGGAGGATCCTTCTCAGTACGACCCCAACTATAACTTTGGATATCCGCCAGGCCAGCCGTGGCCATAGACCAACTTAGTCAAAAATCCTAAGCTTGGGGGAGTACGTATTTTTCACTGAAATTACATTAATGTTCACACACTCATGCTAGTTGTCGGTGCTCATACTTTTTCATTGTATCATCCATGATAGTTTATTTCCTTTTCAGTTTTCTTCTTGTGTGCCTTAATAAACATTAAGAAAAACCAAAAAAATTAGTTGTAGCTTTTAGTTAGTTTACTTTCCATGCTTGTATTAGTAGTAATTAAAAAGAAAACCCAAAAAGATTTCTCATTCTTCTTTTGCTTGTTGGGAGCTTTCCCGCGTAAATAGTTTTGTTTCTTTTCTTTCTTTCCTTTGGGGGTCGAGAGGAGAAGACCATAATGAAAATGTTGAGTGGCTCTCATATGCATTATTTTTGATCTAACAAAGAGCCCATATTACCTTGTCTTCTATCTTGAATTGAATGCTTGCAGATTCCAGCTTAGTCCAATGCACGTGCACTATTATTATTTTTCACACCGTTCGGTCGTGCAAGTGAAAGGCAATAATGATGTTTATATGATGAACTTATTGAGATGGGGAGAGCTGCTATGAACTCTACCTCTCTTGTTTTTGTAAATATGATTAGTTCACCATTCCTGATTCAGCCTATTATGAAAGAACACATATTTGCAATGGCAATTAGAGATTGTAGTCGCTTATGCCATGCTTAATCGGCCAGGAGCTTATAATGGTTTACCTTGCGTGCCAACATGCTATTAAAATGGTTGTGATGTGGTATGATAGGGTGGTATCCTCTTTTTAACGATTCGAGTGGCTTGACTTGGCACATGTTCACGCATGTAGTTGAAACAAAATCAACATAGCCTCTACGATATTTATGTTCATGGTGAATTATATCCTACTCATGCTTGCATTCAGTGTTGATTAATTTTAATGCATGTTCATGACTGTTGTCGCTCTCTAGCTGGTCGCTTCCCATTCTTTTTCTAGCCTTCACTTGTACTAAGCGGTAATACTGCTTGTGCATCCAACTCCATCCCATATGAGTCCACCATATCTACCTATATACGGTATCTACCTGCCGTTCCAAGTAAATTTGTATGTGCCAAACTCTAAACCTTCAAATAAACATTCTGTTTTGTATGCTCGAATAGCTCATGTATCAACTTGGGATGTCTGTATCCTCCATGCTAGGCGGGTTATTCTCAAGAGGAGTGGACTCCGCTCCTCACTCACGAGAAAATGAATGGTCACGAGGATGCCCAGTCCCATGCTTTAAGCAAATCAATTCAAAATAATTGCAAACAAAACTCCCCCAGGATTGTTGTTAGTTGGAGGCACCCGTTGTTTCAGGCAAGCCATGGATTGATGCTTGTTGGTGGTGGGGGAGTATAAACTTTACCATTCTGCTTCGAAACCGCCTATAATGTGTGTAGCATGG
>NC_053022.1:276413046-276435887 GCF_003073215.2 Triticum urartu
GGTTTTATACAGACTTTTGGAGAAGCCTGTATTTACAAGAAAGTGAGTGGGAGCTCTGTAGCATTTATGATATTATATGTGGATGACATATTGTTGATTGGAAATGGTATAGAATTTCTGGATAGCATAAAAGGATATTTGAACAAGAGTTTTTCAATGAAAGATCTCGGAGAAGCTGCTTATATATTGGGCATCAAGATCTATAGAGATAGATCGAGACGCTTAATTGGACTTTCACAAAACACATACCTTGACAAAGTTTTGAAGAAGTTCAAAATGGATCAAGCAAAGAAAGGGTTCTTGCCTGTGTTACAAGGTGTGAAGTTGAGTAAGACTCAATGCCCGACCACTGCAGAAGATAGAGAGAAAATGAAAGATGTTCCCTATGCTTCAGCCATAGGCTCTATCATGTATGCATGTTGTGTACCAGACATGATGTGTGCCTTGCTATTAGTTTAGCAGGGTGGTACTGATAACCCACAAGTATAGGGGATCACAACAGTTTTCGAGGGTAAAGTATTCAACCCAAATTTATTGATTCGACACAAGGGGAGCCAAAGAATACTCTCAATTATTAGCAGCCGAGTTGTCAATTCAACCACACCTGGAAACTTAATATCTGCAGCAAAGTGTTTAGTAGCAAAGTAATATGATAGTAGTGGTAACGGTAGCAAAAGGTAACAGTAGTAAAAGTAATGTTTTTGCTATTTTGTAGTGATGATAGCAATAGCAACGGGAAAGTAAATAAGCGAAGAACAATATATGGAACGCTCGTAGGCAATGGATCAGTGATGGAGAATTATGCCGGATGCGGTTCATCATGTAACAGTCATAACCTAGGGTGACACAGAACTAGCTCCAGTTCATTGATATAATGTAGGCATGTATTCCAAACATAGTCATACGTGCTTATGGAAAAGAACTTGCATGACATCTTTTGTCCTACCCTCCCGTGGCAACGGGGTCCTTACGGAAACTAAGGGATATTAAGGCCTCCTTTTAATAGAGAACCGGAACAAAGCATTAACATGTTGTAAATACATGAACTCCTCAAACTACGGTCATCACCGGTAAGTATCCCGATTATTGTCACTTCGGGGTTAACGGATCATAACACATAATGGGTGACTATAGACTTGCAAGATAGGATCAAGAACACTCATATATTGATGAAAACATAATAGGTTCAGATCTGAAATCATGGCACTCGGGCCCTAGTGTAACATCCCTAGTGGTTAGCTACAGTGACCACATGCTAATGTGCCATGTCATCATGATGACATGATTAAGTTGCATTTACAAAATAATCCCACTCTCAATTTGGTTCAAATTCAAATTTAAATTATAAAGTCCAGAAATTATTTCACCAAACACTAGGAAAAAATGTGTACAATATTCTAAATATTCCTCTAGTAATTGTACAGTAGGAATCAACATTAATTGATTATTTAAAATGCCCCTAACCTAACAAAAATTGGACCAGCATCAATTTTAGTGACCTTTGCAATTTCAAAAAAATATGTAGAACCTTTTCAAAATGCCCCCAAACTTTGTGGACAGCCCCCTGATATTGCAAAGTGTTTTCGTGACAAGTCTCACATTTAACAAAAATCATTTAGTAGCCATCTAAAATAGAAAAGAAAAATATATAACAAAGTTATAAAGAGAAAAGGAGCAAATGTACCACTGTGCACTATAGGCCCAGTGCTACAATAGCACTACCTAGCCCACCACCGGCCTTCTCCTACTTCACGTACAGGAGGAAAGCAGAGGCAAGGGCGCCATGGCACTGTGCACGCGTGCACATGCCGTCCATGTCCAGATTGCCTCATGTCGATCATCCGAGCGCTCCTGGAGATGTATAAGACTTTCCCCGACACCATTGACGAACCCTAGCCCCTGAAATCCCCCACTCCCACTCACGTTTTCCCTCGGACTTGTGCCCAAGCTGCCGTTGACGCGTCGTCGCCGTCCCCGTGGCCACTGATCTCCCCGGCGACCGGAAGGTTGTCCAGGGACTTCCTCGTCGCCGACTCCGTCATCCTTGTGCATCCGTTCGACCGGAGCCACACCGTCCACTCAGGATCGAGCCGGTTTCTCCGCCACGGCCGTGGCATCTCGCCGTCGATCTACACCACCGCGCCATCCCGACCGTCGCAAGCACGTCCCCGGACTTCCTCTCGGTGAGCCGCGCCGATTCCCCCTTTTGCCCGCTCGATCCACCGTTGTAGCCGCCGTAGCCGAGCGCCCCATCTTGTTGCGCGGACGCGCCCGCCCGTGCCCACGCCCATCTCTGGCCGCGCACTGTCGTGCACCCGCGCATGGACGTGCCCCTGCTGCTCTTCTGTTGTTGTTGCTCTGCTGCTGCTCCATGTCGTTGCTCTGCTGCTGCTCCATGTCATTGCTCTGCTGCTACTTACGTCGATGCTAGTTGCCGTCGCCGCCGCTTCTCCTGCTAGTGCAGTTTTGCTGTTGTGTGCTGCTGCCGCTGCTAACGCTGCTCCGCTGTTGGTGCTCCTGCTGCCTGTGCCACCGGCTGCTAGTGCTACTAGCCATGGCCATCCAAGTGTGTTGCGCGGTGTGTGTGTTGTGTTTGTGGCCGGCTGGACCATTGTCCAGTACGGTCGGCCCCTTGTTTAATTAGGATTAGATTAGTTATTGTTAAATTAGTGCTAATTTACTTTAATAGCAAATGACATGAGGACCACCCCTGTTGGTTATCTCTAATTAATTGACTTACTAGACACAATGTCTATGACATGTAGGCCCCACTAAAACTGTTCACACTTTGACCAAGGTCAACCTTGACTGTTCACTGTTGACCTGCTGACTGGGCTTTGACTGGCCCCACATGTCCATGACTATGGCTGGCCCAGTCTGGGTATAAAAAGAATCAGCCTTATTTTAAATTCGAAGTAAATAATTAAAACAATTTTGGAATATTAATAAAACTTTGAAAAATCATACTAAATAAACCGTAGCTCGGATCGAAAAACTTTGTACATGAAAGTTGCTCAGAACGACGAGACGAATCCGGATATGCAGCCCGTTCCGCCACACATCCCTAGCATAGCGAACACGCAACTTTCCCCCTCCGATTCATCTGTCCGAAAATGCGGAACACCAGGGATTTTTTTCATGAATGTTTCTCCCCTACACCAGTATCGCCTAGTATTGCGTTAGGTCACCCCTGGCACCGCGTTTTGCCTTGTTATATTTTGTGATGCATTGTTTGCTCTGTATTTACTGTTTCTTCCCCCTCTTCTCTCCGGTAGACCTCGAGACTGATGCAGCCCCTGTGATCGACTACGTCGACGACGACCCCTCCTTGCCAGAGCAACCAGGCAAGCAAACCCTCCTTGAGCATTCCGATATCGCCCATTTCTTCCCCTCTCATGCTTGCATTAGAACTGCTACTGCTTTCTGTATGATCCTACGCTGATGCATAGCCTGTTTTTGTTACTTGCTTATTGTGACCTTACCTTCTTATCCTAAATTGCTTAGTATAGGTTGGTTAGTGATCCATCAGTGACCCCCACCTTGTCCCAGTTTCCCCTCTTTATGTTCGATGACTCGACCAACGTGATCGACGTCCAGGCCCCGACACTGCACATCACCCCCCCCCCCTAGTTGTACGACTGCAGAGTTACTGTCGAGTGTTGAGGGTGGACCCTCTTACATCACTCCTGATGAGATATCTGTAGTGTAGCTATTCGGTCGTGGTCATCGAGGGTGATTTCCTCCTTAACCACTTCCGTTACGGCTCCGTCGTGCAACCCCGCAAGTGTGAACCTAGAGGGTGGATCCTCTTACGTTCACCTTGTTGATAACATCGAGTGGAATTCACCGGGGGTGATTCCTCGGGTTTTCCCCTTGGTGTTAGACACCCAGTTACTATGATTACTATGACTTTACACTGAACCATGTTACTAAAGACGGGTCGACCCTGAGGGGTACCCGCGCGAGCTTAATAGCGAGTGATGTGGAGTCGGGTTGACCTGGAAGGTGCCCGCGAGATACTTACGAGGCATGGTCGGGCATTCTTAGCCCTTGCCGCAAGTACTCGAGACGGGGCAACGGGGTCACATCTTTCATGAGTCTCTGCTTGTTACCGCGTGTTCCTAATCCACTACGATTTGGATATTTGATCTGAGGGGCCTCTGGCCTGATAGCACTAACCATCACGTGGGCATTGTATGGGTGTTATGCGTCATATACATCAGCCGAAGCTTAATAGACGTCAGCGACTGAGTGGCGCGCGCCGGGTTGGACTGGTAAGCACCTACCTTTTTGAAGGAGGTAGCTAGGTCTGCTCACCGGCCGCCCACGCAACGTGCAGGAGTTCCCAAGGAGATGGCCCATGACCCCTGGGGGCATAGGTTTAGTCCGGCGTGCTGACCTCTCTATTAAGCCTAGGTCAGGTTGCGGCGTATTGTTTGGTCGAGGCCGGGCATGACCCAGGAAAGTGTGTCCGGCCGGAGTTAATCGAGCGTGGTGGGTAAGTTGGTGCACCCCTGCAGGGAAGAAAACATCTATCGATAGCCTGTCCTACGGTAACGGACACTTGGAGTTGTATCCCGATCGATACAACTAGAACTGGATACTTGTGATGAGAACTGGATGGTGATCAGAATTGGATTGTGATGACACTTGAATAGTATGGCTCTAGGATTGCTTTCTCGCAGGGAGTCGAGAAAGGATCTCTGGCCGAGGTTGATAACACTACTACTACTTTACTTTATGCTACTCTACTCCCTCCTGTTGCTGCAAGATGGTGGTTTCCAGAAGATGCTAGTCTTTGATAGGACTAGCTTCTCCCCCTCTTATTCTGGCATTTCTGCAGCCCAGTCCACATATACAGCCTTCCTTTGTTAATGTTGCATATGTAGTGTAGATCCTTGCTTGCGAGTACTTTGGATGAGTACTCACGGTTGCTTTGCTTCCCCTTTTCCCCCCTTTCTTCTTCTTTCCGGTTGATGCAACCAGATGTCGGAGCCCAGGAGCCAGATGCCACCGCCAATGCCTGCTACTACGTGGAGACCGCCGACGACCAGGAGTAGTTAGGAGGCTCCCAGGCAGGAGGCCTTGCCTTTTCGATCGTTGTTGCTTTTGTGCTAGCCTTCTTAAGGCAAACTGGTCTAACCTATGTCTGTACTCAGATATTGTTGCTTCCGCTGACTCTTGTGTGTTCGAGCTTATGTATTCGAGCCCTCGAGGCCCCTGGCTTGTAATATAAAGATTGTATTATTTTAATTTGTGTTTAGAGTTGTGTTGTGATATCTTCCCGTGAGTCCTTGATCTTGATCGTACACATTTGCGTGCATGATTAGTGTACGGTCAAATCGGGGGTGTCACAAGTTGGTATCAGAGCTGACTGCCTGTAGGATCCCCCCCTTTCCAACTCCTTGGCCGAAGTTGAGTCTAGAAACTGAAAACCGTTTTACTAACTTGGCTGTGTGTCTTACGGGCCCATGTCGCCAATTGAGTCGTATTAGGATCTTTTATTCCTCGTCTATACTCTGGGACTCTGATCTCTCTTCTATTCGGGTTAAATGGTTATACCAATTCGAACATTAGGATCTCGTGATCACATCCGCCCGGAGAGCCCCTTATTTCATATGATGGCCTGCTGCATCAGAAGATTCCGAACGATATTCTCTCGAGACTTTGTGCCTGTTGCCTTTGCAATTCCCTACCACCAGAATATCCTTATGGATGACTACACACACTTGCCAATCTTACATTCTAACCCATTGATCTTGTTATTACAAGATGCCCTGAACTGCTCTCCTTTTTTCGAGAATCCTTTGAGCTTACTGACTTGCAGTTCCTTGTCATCTGAATACCCCTACGGATAACTTGGTGCACCTATCGAGTATCCGCTCATCCTCAGTTGATTCATGTAATTCACAAAAGTCTTCGTAATACCATTCGTTCTTGTGAAAATCCTCAACAGCCTATTGTTCTTGAATTTCTTGCTTGCTTGCATTATGGTTAATACCATAAGTCTAGTAATCTTGTTGTCAGCCTTTGTCATTATCATTTTGAGTCCGTTGATATAATATGTTGTGAACGCTCACAATCCTCAATCAGGTCCTGGAATTCATCCTTCGGCTCAGGCGTCATTTTAACATGTGCTGAATCTCGATCAATCAAATCGCCATCGATTGTAAACCTAAGGCTATTCTACCTATCCATCCCTAATCAGAGCATTGCTTCTAATCCCTTGTCTTGGAATTCATAATTCCTTTGCAATTGAACTTTGGGTTAGTTAGTTGTTTCTATAATCTGATCTCCTTGCATTCTTTCTTCCTCTGGTTGGATATTGATGCTCACATCAGATCCCTTGTGGACCACCAGATCCCCCTTTTTTGGATTTTATCCGACAACGTCCTTCATATTCAATAAGCTTGTAAGCCTTTCCTCGGATACATAATGCTTTTGGTAAATTGTATCCTCCGCTTTCTCAAGCATGCTCTACTACCGAGCTTGTGTTATTTATTCTTGGAATTTATGATATATGTTCCTAAGATGCCCCGATGGGTTGAACCTATGCCTTCCCTAATCTGTGTGAACTCAAAAGTTATGCGGGTTATACTCTACTGGCTTTTCGTCAGATAAAATTCAATACAACAGCTTCATCAAGAGCGAGAAGTAAAATGAAAGGTTATGCATTATAGAAGTGGGAGTCGACCCTGAACCTTTGTGTTCATGCCCACGACACGGTGTGGAACTTATCATGAAAGCTTCTTGCAAGGATATTTAATCATTTGAATATTCTTCCGGTATCATAAATTGGATCCCTTGCAGTTATGGTCCCGACCATATTTCCTCCTTGATCCCATTTACTGGGTAAGTTACAATTACTTATCCTCTGCAAATCATTCCCCCGTCCAACCTCTACTCTGATTTACCTTCTGGCATTACACCTAGTACTTGATACTGGGAAGCTTTATACCCCATCGCATCATTCCTAGCCTGATCGGCTATATTTTTATCATGTCAACTTTTTAACTGTGCTACCTAGTCCTTATGCCCGGAGCAACTTCCGACGATGAGCTAAGCTTACGTCGATCTTCCTCATCTTATCATTTCGCCTTGAACAACAAGCTTGACTTTGAGCTTGTGTCGAATCTGTGGTTCTCATAGCCTTTCACTTCATCCTCCCTTTTCTGCTCGGTGACATCTTCATGCAATCTCTCGACAAATGTGTCGTGATCATCATCAACATTCTAAGCTTTTTCCAGGATATCAATCGAATTCATGGTAAGATATACAATCCTTCCCCTCGATGATTCATGTCGTCATCGACAACATTCTTCCTTCCCCAACACAAACTTGTTCATATAATTTTGGAAATACATCCTTTTTGGCATGTTGATGGATTGTGGCTGAGCCCGTCGGCCACACCCTCATCTTTTCACTTCTAAAATTGTAAGACTTATTTTCTAAGTTGTTTCCGATGGATCCTTGGTGTATCCAAAGTCTGACCTTTGCTTGAAACCATGTCAATGCTAGCTCGAATCATGTCTGTGGTAATCCGTTCTCCAATAAGAACATTTGAAGCACGATACTAAATTTTCTTTATCAATTATCCAAACACCGTTGTATGGGTAATGTCATGAAATTTCTTTCCCCTTACCTAAATGATTTTATACTTCTATCCTGTCATGGATATCATGCTCTGCTTGTCCTTGGGAAGGATATACCCCTGAAATATGTGTTTAAACACATTTTCCTTTCCATTGTTCTGTTTAATCTGACAATTACATTTTCCTTTCCATTGGTTTGTTTAAACCTTATTGTGATCTATATTATATAAGCAGTATTATTTCCCTGCTTATGTAAACACCTCGTTGTATCACTCTATCACTAAGACCCTGTTACTATTTTTGATGACATTCCGATAGCCACCGATGGACGAGAACTTTGCCTAATGGCCCGCCTCATTCAACGAGCAGGAAAATGGTTCTCTTCGTCCCTTGCCCTTGGTACCAACGTTGTTGCCAATATAACTGGCAGTCTATGCTCTAACATACCTTGCTATCCTGACCTTGCAAGATGTCAACGCCCTTTCTACTTTTTAACCACATGGTGGGCCCATAACCCATAGTTCAACAGGATCGAAACCTGACTCTCCTATACACCCCTGTTTCCAAAGTTATTCCTCATGCTTGGCTTCATATGTAGATCACGAACCACCTTCCTAGAAATGATCTACTCTAATATCAAACACAATATTTATTTTTGTTTCTCTGAACCCTTCTCGCCTTCTGATTAGGCATCGAATGATTGCCTACCCGTTTGACACTTTTGTACCATCGGAAATTGCTCTCAATGAATTCCCTGAGTTGCAACTCGAGAAATAAGTCTTGTCTTCTTCCCTGAGTTCACCGTCATATGCCCAACTTGTGGGGATGCGTTCTTCCGGAATTTTCCCACTTATCGCATTCGTAGGACGATGAAGATCCCGAAGAAAGAACGATAACTTCATCATGAAGCCTTGCTGCAGAGAAATGAAGACATCGGCACTATGAATCAACTTCTTCGAGAAGAGCAACCAAGAACGAGAAGATCCGTTAGAATTTCATAGCCAAACCCCTTCCCCCTTACTCCACCTCTTAAATCTCGGGACGAGATTTCTTATAGTGGGGGAGATTTGTAACACCCCTAGTGGTTAGCTACAGTGACCACATGCTAATGTGCCATGTCATCATGATGACATGATTAAGTTGCATTTACAAAATAATCCCACTCTCAATTTGGTTCAAATTCAAATTATAAAGTCCAGAAATTATTTCACCAAACACTAGGAAAAAATGTGTACAATATTCTAAATATTCCTCTAGTAATTGTACAGTAGGAATCAACATTAATTGATTATTTAAAATGCCCCTAACCTAACAAAAATTGGACGAGCATCAATTTTAGTGACCTTTGAAATTTCAAAAAAAATATGTAGAACCTTTTCAAAATGCCCCCAAACTTTGTGGACAGCCCCCTGATATTGCAAAGTGTTTTCGTGACAAGTCTGACATTTAACAAAATTCATTTAGTAGCCATCCAAAATAGAAAAGAAAAATATATAACAGAGTTATAAAAAGAAAAAGAGCAAATGCACCACTGTGCACTATAGGCCCAGTGCTACAATAGCACTACCTAGCCAACCACCGGCCTTCTCCTACTTCACGTACAGGAGGAAGGCAGAGGCAAGGGCGCCATGGCACTGTGCATGCGTGCACACGCCGTCCATGTCCAGATTGCCTCGTGTCGATCATCCGAGCGCTCCTAGAGATGTATAAGACTTTCCCCGACACCGTTGACGAACCCTAGCCCCTGAAATCCCCCACTCCCACTCACGTTTTCCCTCGGACTTGTGCCCAAGCTGCCGTCGACGCGTCATCGCCGTCCCCATGGCCACTGACCTCCCCGGCAACCGGAAGGTTGTCCAGGGACTTCCTCGTCGCCGACTCCGTCATCCCTGTGCATCGTTCGACCGGAGCCACACCGTCCGCTCGGGATCGAGCCGGTTTCTCCGCCACGGCCGTGGCATCTCGCCGTCGATCTACACCACCGCGCCACCCCGACCGTCGCAAGCACGTCCCTGGACTTCCTCTCGGTGAGCCGCGCCGATTCCCCCTTTTGCCCGCTCGATCCACCGTCGTAGCCGTCGTAGCCGAGCGCCCCATCTTGTTGCGCGGACGCGCCCGCCCGCGCCCACACCCATCTCTGGCTGTGCACTGTCGTGCCCCCACGCCAATCCGCGTGTGCACCCGCGCATGGACGTGCCCCTGCTACTCTTCTGTTGTTGTTGCTCTGCTGCTGCTCCATGTCGTTGCTCTGCTGCTGCTCCATGTCGTTGCTCTGCTGCTACTTACGTTGATGCTAGTTGTCATCGCCGCCGCTTCTCCTGCTAGTGCAGTTTTGTTGTTGTGTGCTGCTGCCGCTGCTAATGCTGCTCCGCTGTTGGTGCTCCTACTGCCTGTGCCACCGGCTGCTAGTGCTACTAGCCATGGCCATCCAAGTGTGTTGTGTGGTGTGTGTGTTGTGTTTGTGGCCGGCTGGACCATTGTCCAGTACGGCCGGCCCCTTGTTTAATTAGGATTAGATTAGTTAGTCTTAAATTAGTGCTAATTTACTTTAATAGCAAATGACATGAGGACCACCCCTGTTGGTTATCTCTAATTAATTGACTTACTAGACACAATGTCTATGACATGTAGGCCCCACTAAAATTGTTCACACTTTGACCAAGGTCAACCTTGACTGTTCACTGTTGACCTGCTGACTGGGCTTTGACTGGCCCCACATGTCATTGACTATGGCTGGCCCAGTCTGGGTATAAAAAGAATCAGCCTTATTTTAAATTTGAATTAAATAATTAAAACAATTTTGGAATATTAATAAAACTTTGAAAAATCATACTAAATAAACCGTAGCTCGGATCAAAAAACTTTGTACATGAAAGTTGCTTAGAACGACGAGACGAATCCGGATATGCAGCCCGTTCGTCCGCCGCGCATCCCTAGCATAGTGAAAACGCAACTTTCCCCCTCCGATTCATCTGTCCGAAAATGCGGAACACCAGGGATTTTTTTCCCGGATGTTTCTCCCCTTCACCAATATCGCCTAGTACTGCGTTAGGTCACCCCTGGCACCGCGTTTTGCCTTGTTATATTTTATGATGCATTGTTTGCTCTGTATTTACTGTTTCTTCCCACTCTTCTCTCCGGTAGACCTCGAGACCGATGCAGCCCCTGTGATCGACTACGTCGACGACGACCCCTCCTTGCCAGAGCAACCAGGCAAGCAAACCCTCCTTGAGCATTCCGATATCACCCATTTCTTCCCCTCTCATGCTTGCATTAGAACTGCTACTGCTTTCTGTATGATCCTACGCTGATGCATAGCCTGTTTTTGTTACTTGCTTATTGTGACCTTACCTTCTTATCCCAAATTGCTTAGTATAGGTTGGTTAGTGATCCATCAGTGACCCCCACCTTGTCCCAGATGCCCCGCTTTATGTTCGATGACTCGATCAACATGATCGACGTCCAGGCCCCGACACCGCACATCACCCCCTAGTTGTACGACTCTACAGAGTTACTGTCGAGTGCCGAGGGTGGGCCCTCTTACATCACTCCTGATGAGATCTCTGTAGTGTAGCTATTCGGTCGTGGTCATCGAGGGTGATTTCCTCCTTAACCACTTCCGTTACGGCTCCGTCGTGCAACCCCGCAAGTGTGAACCTCGAGGGTGGATCCTCTTATGTTCACCTTGATGATAACATCGAGTTGAATTCACCGGGGGTGATTCCTCAGGTTTTCCCCTTGGTGTTAGACACCCAGATACTATGATTACTATGACTTTACACTGAACCATGTTACTAAAGACGGGTCGACCCTGAGGGGTACCCCCGCGAGCTTAATAGCGAGTGATGTGGAGTCGGGTTGACCTAGAAGGTGCCCGCGAGATACTTACGAGGCGTGGCCTGGCATTCTTAGCCCTTGCTGCAAGTACTCGAGATGGGGCAACGGGGTCACATCTTTCGTGAGTCTCTGCTTGTTACCGCGCGTTCCTAATCCACTACGATTTGGATATTTGATCTGAGGGGCCTCTGGCCTGGTAGCACTAACCATCACGTGGGCATTGTATGGGCGTTTTGCGTCGTATACATCAGCTGAAGCTTAATAGACGTCAGCGACTGAGCGGCGCGCGCCGGGTTGGACTGGTAAGCACCTACCTTTTTGAAGGAGGTAGCTAGGTCTGCTCACCGGCCACCCACGCAACGTGCAGGAGTTCCCGGGGAGATGGCCCATGACCCCTGGGGGCATAGGTTTAGTCCGGCGTGCTGACCTCTCTATTAAGCCTAGGTCGGGTTGCGGCGTATTGCTTGGCCGAGGCCGGGCATGACCCAGGAAAGTGTGTCCGGCCGGAGTTAATCGAGCGTGGTGGGTAAGTTGGTGCACCCCTGTAGGGAAGAAAACATCTATCGATAGCCTGTCCTACGGTAACGGACACTTGGAGTTGTATCCCGATCGATACAACTAGAACTTGATACTTGTGATGAGAATTGGATGGTGATCAGAATTGGATTGTGATGACACTTGAATAGTATGGCTCTAGGATTGCTTTCTCGCAGGGAGTCGAGAAAGGATCTCTGGCCGAGGTTGATAACACTACTACTACTTTACTTTATGCTACTCTACTCCCTCCTGTTGCTGCAAGATGGTCGTTTCCAGAAGATGCTAGTCTTCGATAGGACTAGCTTCTCCCCCTCTTATTCTGGCATTTCTGCAACCCAGTCCACATATACAGCCTTCCTTTGTTAATGTTGCATATGTAGTGTAGATCCTTGCTTGCGAGTACTTTGGATGAGTACTCACGGTTGCTTTGCTTCCCCTTTTCCCCCCTTTCTTCTTCTTTCCGGTTGATGCAACCAGATGTCGGAGCCCAGGAGCCAGATGCCACCGCCAATGCCTGCTACTACGTGGAGACCGCCGACGACCAGGAGTAGTTAGGAGGCTCCCAGGCAGGAGGCCTTGCCTTTTCGATCGTTGTTGCTTTTGTGCTAGCCTTCTTAAGGCAAACTGGTCTAACCTATGTCTGTACTCAGATATTGTTGCTTCCGCTGACTCTTGTGTGTTCGAGCTTATGTATTCGAGCCCCCAAGGCCCCTGGCTTGTAATATAAAGCTTGTATTATTTTAATTTGTGTCTAGAGTTGTGCTGTGATATCTTCCCGTGAGTCCTTGATCTAGATCGTACACATTTGCGTGCATGATTAGTGTACGGTCAAATCGGGGGCGTCACACCTAGTGACAAGCATTAAGCATAGCAAAGTCATAGCAACATCAATCTCAGAACATAGTGGATACTAGGGATCAAACCCTAACAAAACTAACTCGATTACATGATAGATCCCATCCAACCCATCACCGTCCAGCAAGCCTACGATGGAATTACTCACGCATGGCGGTGAGCATCATGAAATTGGTGATGGAGGATGGTTGATGATGACGATGGCGATGGATTCCCCTCTCCGGAGCCCCGAACGGACTCCAGATCAGCCCTCCCGAGAGGTTTTAGGGCTTGGCGGCGGCTCCGTATCGTAAAACACGATGATTTCTTCTCCCTGATTTTTTTTCTCATTGAAACTCAATATATGGAGGTGGAGTTGGAGTCGGAGAGGCAACAGGGGGCCCACGAGGTAGGGGGGCGCGCCCCCCACCCTCGTGGCAAGGTGGTGGGCCCCCTGGCCTTCCTCCTTTGCAGGTATTTTTCTTATTTTCTGAAAAGTGGCTCCGTGAAGTTTCAGGTCATTCCGAGAACGTTTGCTCCTGCACATAAATAACACCATGGTAATTCTGCTGAAAACAGTGTTAGGCCGGGTTAGTTCCATTCAAATCATGCAAGTTAGAGTCCAAAACAAGGGCAAAAGTGTTTGGAAAAGTAGATACGTTGCAGACGTATCAACTCCCCCAAGCTTAAACTTTTGCTTGTCCTCAAGCAATTCAGTTGACAAACTGGAAGTGATAAAGAAAAACTTTTACAAACTTTGTTTGCTCTTGTTGTTGTAAATATGTAAAGCCAGCATTCAAGTTCAGCAAAGATTATAACTAACCACATTTGCAATAACGCATAGGTCTCAAGTTTACTCATATCAATAGCATAATCAACTAGCGAGTCATAATAATAAATCTCGGATGACAACACTTTCTCAAAACAATCATAATATGATATAACAGGATGGTATCTCGCTAGCCCTTTCTGAGACCGCAAAACATAAATGCAGAGCACCTTTAAAGACCAAGGACTGACTAGACATTGTAATTCATGGTAAAAGAGATCCAGTCAAGTCATACTCAATGTAAACTAACAATAATGAATGCAAATGACAGTGGTGCTCTCCAACTGGTGCTTTTTAATAAGAGGATGATGACTCAACATAAAAGTAAATAGATAGGCCCTTCGCAGAGGGAAGCAGGGATTTGTAGAGGTGCCAGAGCTCGGTTTTGAAACAGAGGTGAATAATATTTTGAGAGGTATACTTTCATTGTCAACATAACAACCAAGAGATGGCGATATCTTCCATGCTACACACATTATAGGCGGTTCCCAAACAGAATGGTAAAGTTTATACTCCCCCTTCCACCAACAAGCATCAATCCATGGCTTGCTCGAAACAACGAGTGCCTCCAACTAACAAGAGTCCCAAGGGGAGTTTTGTTTGCAATTATTTTGATTTAGTTTGCATAAAGCATGGGACTGAGCATCCCGGTGACCAGCCATTTATCTCGTGAGTGAGGAGCGGAGTCCACTCCTCTTGAGAATAACCCGCCTAACATGGAAGATACGGACAGCCCTAGTTGATACATGAGCTATTCGAGCATACAAAACAGGATATTTATTTGAAGGTTTAGAGTTTGGCACATACAATTTTACTTGGAACGGCAGGTAGATACCGTATATAGGTAGGTATAGTGGACTCATATGGAATAACTTTGGGTTTAAGGGAGTTTGGATGCACAAGCAGTATTCCCGCTTAGTACAAGTGAAGGCTAGCAAAAGACTGGGAAGCAACCATCTAGAGAGCAACAACAGTCATGAACATGCATTAAAATTAATCAACACCGAATGCAAGCATGAGTAGGATATAATCCACCACGAACATAAATATCGTGAAGGCTATGTTGATTTTGTTTCAACTACATGCGTGAACATGTGCCAAGTCAAGTCACTTAAATCATTCAGAGGAGGATACCACCCTATCATACCACATCATAACTATCTCAATAGCATGTTGGTATGCAAGGTAAACCATTATAACTCATAGCTAATCAAGCATGGCATAAGAAACTATGATCTCTAATTGTCATTGCAAACATGTTTATTCATAATAGGCTGAATCAGGAACGATGAACTAATCATATTTACAAAAACAAAAGAGGTCGAGTTCATACCAGCTTTTCTCATCTCAGCCAGTCCATCATATATCGTCATAATTGCCTTTCACTTGCACGACCGAATAGTGTGAATAATAATAATAGTGCACGTGCATTGGACTAAGCTGGAATCTGCAAGCATTCAATAAACAGGAGAAGACAAGGCAATATGGGCTCTTTTGTCAGATCAACAATTATGCATATAAGAGCCACTTCAACAATTTAATTATGGTCTTCTCCTATCGACCCCCAAAGAAAAGAAAAGAAATAAAACTATTTACACGGGAAAGCTCCCAACAAGCAAAAGAAGAACATGAAATCTTTTTGGGTTTTCTTTTTAATTACTACTACAAGCATGGAAATTAAAACTAGCTAGAAGCTACAACTAATTCTTTTGGGTTTTCTTATGGTTTATTAAACACACAAGAAGAAAGCATAAAAAGGAAATTAAACTAGCATGGATGATACAATGAAAAAGTATGAGCACCGACATCTAGCAATGAGTGTGTGAACATAAATGTAATGTCGGTGGGAAATACGTACTCCCCCAAGCTTAGGCTTTTGGCCTAAGTTGGTCTATGGCCACGGCTGGCCTGGCGATATCCATAATAGTAGCTGGGGTCGTACTGTGATGAGGAAGAAGAGGGCTCCGATTGCCACTGGCTGGAAATCATCTCCGGATCCCACTGGTAATTAGACTGTCGTGAGGGATCAAATTGTGGTTCCGGCTCTGGCTCCTCGGCTGGTGCAGGGTTCCAGTAGGCTTGAATAGCCGTCAACGGAACAAGGTACGTGCCTGAAGATAGATCAAACAAAGAAGGAGCAGGCAGGGTAATAGTCTCAGGATGATGTTTATTAAAGAATAATTGATATTTAAGCTCTCCTACCCTATTCTTAACAATAAAATCATGTGCCACCATACTTTTATAGTCTAGATAAACATGGGGCAGCACCTTTTCTTCCTTCTCAGCATGCCTAATAGGTATGTTAAAATGTGCAGCTAGGCGTGAGGCATAGATGCCTCAAAAGATAGGGCCTTTGGTATGGTTCAGACTTAACCGTTTGGCAATAATACCGCCCATACTAAAAGTGTTATCACTGTATAAACCTTGGAGCAAAATAATAATATTAGGGATACTAAGGTTTCCACAGTTTCCGCGACCAATTAAGCAACGACTAGCAAATAATGCAAAGTAATGTAAAACAAGAAAATGTATGCTAGTGATTCGTGCATCGAAAACTTTCCTAGTTTCCCCTAGAGTGATAGTATCAATAAAACCCTCCACATCATCACGATGTGGTTTTTCTGTCTTGCCCTCAAAAGGGACTAGACAAATCCGACAAAAATCATAAAGTGACATCTCCTTATGCTCATCATATAAATGAAACTCCACCGTAGGTGGTGAGTTCCTAGAATGAAAATGAAAGTTTTGCACAAAGGTATTTGTGAGTAAGAGATACTGATTGCATTGGTCGTGGAGGAAAGCGGTGAGGCCTGCATTATGAGCCAATTCATGAAAATCTTCATAAATCTCGGTTGCTCTCAAGAATTCATCGGAAGGCCATTCACACGCCCGAATCTCCGCGGTGCGCGGCAAATTATACTTAGGCTTCGGTGCCATTTTCTTCGAGCTTTGGCTCGATGAGCCCCTCAATAGTATCCTCATCATTTTCTGAAAAATTCTGAAATTTTTAGTAACTTCAAAATAAAAGTAAACCAAACTCAATAATATTGATAGCAACTACTCCTACAAGTGCCTAGGGCCTATATCATGCATCAGAACTACTTTTGACCATATAAATTTGACATGCAAGCTCAAGAATGGGGTCACCTAAGCAGCAAAAATTTGCAATGAATAAAGCACTAGAACAAAAACTAATTGGACCAATGGAGGAGTCACATACCAAGGAACAATCTCCCCAAGCAGTTTTGTGACAGGTGCTTTGAGCAAGGAGATCGAAAATGGCAGCAAGATGAGCTAGAACTCGTGCTTGAGATGGATATTCGTGTTTATGGGAGGAAGATGAAGTGTGTGGTTGCAGGAATAAGTGGAGGAGGGCCACCGTGGGCCCACGAGGCAGGGGGCGCACCCTAGAGGGGTGGGCGCGCCCTCCACCCTCGTGGGCAGGTGGTTGACCCCCTGGTGTGTTCTCAGTGCCAAATATTCTCAAATATTCTAGAAAAAATCATATTTAAATTTCAGGGCATTTGGAGAACTTTTATTTTCGAGGTATTTTTATATTGCACGGATAATCAGATAACAGACAGAAAAATATTTATTTTTATTTTATTTAATATAAATAACAGAAAGTAAAAGTGGGGTGCAGAAGGTTGTGCCTTCTAGTTTCATCCATCTTATGATCATCAAAAGGAATCCATTAACAAGGTTGATCAAGTCTTGTTAACGAACTCATTCTGAATAACATGGAACCGGAGAAATTTCGAATAACACTATGTTACCTCAACTGGGATATGCACATCCCCAATAATAAGAATATCATATTTCTTCTTGACAGTGGGAAGAGGAAATTCAAAAGCTCCAAATATAATTGATGGAATTTTTCCAATAGAGTTGATACTATGAACTTGAGGTTGCTTCCTCGGAAAGTGTACCGTATGCTCATTACCATTAACATGAAAAGTGACATTGCCTTTAGTGCAATCAATAACAGCCCCTGCAGTATTCAAAAAGGGTCTTCCAAGAATAATAGACATACTATCGTCCTCGGGAATATCAAGAATAACAAAGTCCGTTAAAATAGTAACGTTTGCAACTACAACAGGCACATCCTCACAAATACCGACAGGTATAGCAGTTGATTTATCATCCATTTGCAAAGATATTTCAGTAGGTGTCAACTTATTCAGATCAAGTCTACGATATAAAGAGAGAGGCATAACACTACACCGGCTCCAAGATCACATAAAGCAGTTTTAACATAGTTTCTTTTAATGGAGCATGGTATAGTTGGGTACTCCTGGATCTCCAAGTTTCTTTGGTATTCCACCCTTAAAAGTATAATTAGCAAGCATGGTGGAAATTTCAGCTTCCGGTATCTTTCTTTTATTTGTAACAATAATATCTTTCATGTACTTAGCATAAGAGTTTTGAGCATATCAGTTAATCGCATACGCAAAAAGATAGGTCTAATCATTTCAGCAAAGCGCTCAAAATCCTCATCATCCTTTTTCTTGGATGGTTTGGGAGGAAAAGGCATGGGTTTCTGAACCCAAGGCTCTCTTTCTTTACCATGTTTCCTAGCAACAAAGTCTTTCTTATCATAACGTTGATTCTTTGATTGTGGGTTATCAAGATCAACAGCAAGGTTCAATTTCTATATCATTATCATTACTAGGTTGAGCATCATATGAACATTATTAATCATTACATCACTAGTTTCAGGTTCATTACCAGATTGAGTTTCATCATCAGAAATAAAAATATCATTTGGATTCTCAGGTGTTTCATCAATAGGATCACTAGAAGCATGCAAAGTCCTATCATTTTTCTTTTTCTTCTTTTTAGAATAACTAGGTGCAACTATATTATTTCTCTGAGGATCTTGCTCAATTCTCTTAGGGTGGCCTTCAGGATACAAAGGTTCCTGAGTCATTCTACCAGTTCTAGTAGCCACTCTAACAGCATTATCATTATTCTTATTATTCAATTCATTGAGCAAATCATTTTGAGCTTTAAGTACTTGTTCTACTTGAGTGGTAACCATAGAAGCATGTTTACTAATAAGTTTGAGTTCACCTTTAACATTAGCCATATAATCACCCAAGTGTTCAAGCATATTTGAATTATTTTTCAATTGTCTACCAAAATAAGCATTAAAATCTTCTTGCTTAGCCATAAATTTATCAAACTCATCTAAGCATGGGCTAGCAAATTTAGTAAATGGGATTTTAGCTTTATCATATCTATAGAGAGAATTTACCTTTACTACCTGTGTTGGCTTATCAAGACCATGAGTTTCTTCAATAGGTAAAGGATTTGGATTATATGTTTCTTCAACAGGCGGTAAATTAAGACCATGTATTTCTTCAATAGGAGGTAAATTCTTAACATCTTCAGCTTTAATACATTTTTCTTTCACAGATTTCTTTGTCTCTTGCATATCTTCAGGACTAAGAAATAGAATACCCCTCTTCTTCGGAGTTGGTTTAGGAATAGGCTCAAGAATGTGTCCAATTATTTTCATTTGTCAACATATTGTTCAATAAAATTTCAGCTTCATCCGGTGTTCTTTCCCTGAAAACAGAACCAGCACAACTATCCAGGTAATCTCTGGAAGCATCGGTTAGTCCATTATAAAAGATATCAAGTATTTCATTTTTCTTAAGAGGATGATTAGGCAAAGCATTAAGTAATTGGAGAAGCCTCCCCCAAGCTTGTGGGAGACTCTCTTCTTCAATTTGCACAAAATTATATATATCCCTTAAAGCAGCTTGTTTCTTATGAGCAGGGAAATATTTAGCAGAGAAGTAATAAATCATATCCTGGGGACTACGCACACAACCAGGATCAAGAGAATTAAACCATATATTAGCATCACCCTTTAATGAGAACGGAAATATTTTAAGAATGTAAAAGTAACGGGTTCTCTCATCTTTAGTGAACATGGTGGCTATATCATTTAATTTAGTAAGATGTGCCACAACAGTTTCAGATTCATAACCATGAAAAGGATCAGATTCAACCAAAGTAATTATATCAGGATCAACAGAGAATTCATAATCCTTATCAGTAACACAGATAGGTGAAGTAGCAAAAGCAGGGCCAGGTTTCATTCTAGCACTTAGAGATTGCTTACTCCATTTAGCTAATAACCTTTTAAGTTCATTTCTATTTTCAGAAGCTAAAATAGCTTCTTGATCAAAAACATAACCCTTAGGAATAACAAGTGATTCTTCATCATCACTTTCATCGGTATCATCAGATTCAATATTTTCAATTTCTCTAGCCCTAGCAATTTGTTCATCAAGAAAATCACTAAGTGGCACAGTAGTATCAGGCATAGAGGTAGTTTCATCATAAGTATCATGCCTAGCAGAAGTGGCATCATCAATAACATGCGACATATCAGAACGAATAGCAGAAGCAGGCGTAGGTGTTGCAAACTTACTCATAACAGAAGGTGAATCAAGTGCAGAGCTAGATGGCAGTTCCTTACCTCCCCTCGTAGTTGAGGGATAGATCTTGGTTTTTGGATCTCTTAAGTTCTTCATAATGATAAGTAGATATATATCCCAAGTGACTCAAAGAATAGAGCTATGCTCCCCGGCAACGGCGCCAGAAAATAGTCTTGATAACCCACAAGTATAGGGGATCGCAACAGTTTTCGAGGGTAAAGTATTCAACCCAAATTTATTGATTCGACACAAGGGGAGCCAAAGAATACTCTCAAGTATTAGCAGCTGAGTTGTCAATTCAACCACACCTGGAAACTTAATATCTGCAGCAAAGTGTTTAGTAGCAAAGTAATATGATAGTAGTGGTAACGGTAGCAAAAGTAACAGTAGTGAAAGTAATGTTTTGGTATTTTGTAGTGATGATAGCAATAGCAACGGGAAAGTAAATAAGCGAAGAACAATATATGGAAAGCTCGTAGGCAATGGATCAGTGATGGAGAATTATGCCGGATGCGGTTCATCATGTAACAGTCATAACCTAGGGTGACACAGAACTAGCTCCAGTTCATTGATATAATGTAGGCATGTATTCCAAACATAGTCATACGTGCTTATGGAAAAGAACTTGCATGACATCTTTTGTCCTACCCTCCTGTGGCAGCGGGGTCCTTACGAAAACTAAGGGATATTAAGGCCTCCTTTTAATAGAGAACCGAAACAAAGCATTAACACATAGTGAATACATGAACTCCTCAAACTACGGTCATCACCGGTAAGTATCCCGATTATTGTCACTTCGGGGTTAACGGATCATAACACATAATGGGTGACTATAGACTTGCAAGATAGGATCAAGAACACTCATATATTGATGAAAACATAATAGGTTCACATCTGAAATCATGGCACTCGGGCCCTAGTGACAAGCATTAAGCATAGCAAAGTCATAGAAACATCAATCTTAGAACATAGTGGATACTAGGGATCAAACCCTAACAAAACTAACCCGATTACATGATAGATCCCATCCAACCCATCACCGTCCAGCAAGCCTACGATGGAATTACTCACGCACGGCGGTGAGCATCATGAAATTGGTGATGGAGGATGGTTGATGATGTTGGGGAACGTTGCAGAAAACAAAAATTTTCCTACTCGTTTCACCAAGATCTATCTAGGAGTTCATCTAGCAACGAGTCATCAGATGCATCTACATACCTTGTAGATCGCGTGCGGAAGCGTTCAAAGAACGGTGATGATGTAGTCGTACACGACGTGATCCAAATCACCGATGACCAAGCGCCGAACGGACGGCACCTCCGCGTTCAACACACGTACGGGACGGGAGACGTCTCCTCCTTCTTGATCCAGCAAGGGGGAAGGAGAGGTTGATGAAGATCCAGCAGCACGACGGCGTGGTGGTGGATGCAGGGCGTCACAGTAGCAGGGCTTCGCCTATACTACGAGAGAGAGACGTAACGGGGAGAGAGGGAGGCACCAGGGGCTGGTGTATCAAGTCCCTCCTCTCCCCCACTATATATAGGAGGGCCAAGGGGGGGTGCGCAGCCTAGGAGATCCAATCTCCTAGGTGCGGCGGCCAAGGGGAGGTTTCCCTCCCCCCGAAGGCACCTCGGGGTGCCTTCCACTAGTGGGACTCCTCCCCCATGGAAACCCTAGGCGCATGGGCCTAGTAGGGCTGGTGCCCTTGGCCCATCTAGGCCTAGGCGCACCCCCTACAGCCCATGTGGCCCCCCGGGACAGGTGGCCCCACCCGGTGGGCCCCCGGGACCCCTCTGGTGGTCCCGGTACAATACCGATAACCCCGAAACTTGTCCCGATGGCCGAAACAGCACTTCCTATATATAATTCTTTACCTCCGGACCATTCCGGAACTCCTCGTGACGTCCGGGATCTCATCCGGGACTCCGAACAACATTCGGGTTCCTGCATATACATATCTTCACAACCCTAGCGTCAACGAACCTTAAGTGTGTAGACCCTACGGGTTCGGGAGACAAGCAGACATGACCGAGACGACTCTCCGGTCAATAACCAACAGCGGGATCTGGATACCCATGTTGGCTCCCACATGTTCCACGATGATCTCATCGGATGAACCACAATGTCAAGGACTTAATCAATCCCGTATACAATTCCCTTTGTCTAGCGGTACGATACTTGCCCGAGATTCGATCGTCGGTATCCCGATACCTTGTTCAATCTCGTTACCAGCAAGTCTCTTTACTCGTTTCGTAACACATCATCCCGTGATCAACTCCTTGATCACATTGTGCACATTATGATGATGTCCTACCGAGTGGGCCCAGAGATACCTCTCCGTTTACACGGAGTGACAAATCCCAGTCTCGATTCGTGCCAACCCAACAGACACTTTCGGAGATACCTATAATGTACCTTTATAGCCACCCAGTTACGTTGTGACGTTTGGCACACCCAAAGCACTCCTACGGTATCCGGGAGTTGCACAATCTCATGGTCTAAGGAAATGATACTTGACATTAGAAAAGCTTTAGCATACGAACTACATGATCTTGTGCTAGGCTTAGGATTGGGTCTTTGTCCATCACATCATTCTCCTAATGATGTGATCCCGTTATCAATGACATCCAATGTCCATGGTCAGGAAACCGTAACCATCTATTGATCAACGAGCTAGTCAACTAGAGCCTTACTAGGGACATGGTGTTGTCTATGTATCCACACATGTATCTGAGTTTCCTATCAATACAATTCTAGCAT
>NC_053022.1:276436887-276449350 GCF_003073215.2 Triticum urartu
ACCGTCGCCTCCGGAAGCCTCAGATCCGTCAAGTCCCTCGACGACAAGTGCATGACTATGCGGATTGTACCAAGTACCCCTTCGGGTTGACGAGATCGGCAAGTGCGAAACACCAAGTACCACGACGACCATCGACATGTACCCCTACACCGCACCAAAATGCCGAGTACCTTGCCGTGACCCCGAACATCCACGGGAAATTGTGCGACTACGAACGTGAACAACTACCCTCGCCGGGGATCCGACAAGTTTGCAAGTACAACTACTTCCTCTACGACCCGCGTGAACAACTACTTCCTCTACCATCGCCGAGTACCACTACTTCCCACGACGATCGTGAATGACTACACCGCTTGACCCGAACCGTTCCGATAATGCACGCTCCGAAAGGTATAACCACCGAGACGACCGCCCGTGAACTAATGCATGTGTGATGTATGAGATGCTCGTGCTTGCTCCGTGCTCGAATTGTCGATGCACGTTGCCCCTCTTTTGCCTTGTTACCGTCGTCTCGTGGGACACCCGGTATCCGGGAGCGTCCCACCATCTTTTGCACGCATTCGCACACTTCTCCTTTGCATCGGTATCTCAATCGAGTTACCGGAACCGGAACGTTGCCGTGGCACCGTTTTCGTTATCATTGCCGTGGCACCCCTTTCCTTTCCACCACGGTGACAAATGCTTCATAATGCTCTTGTCAAACTTTTAATAGAAATTGCATAAACTTGCACATGTCATCCGCATCATGTTAACAACATCAAGAATGTTTAAAATTGTTGTTTGTATTAATTTGCTAAAGGCATATGGGGATTTACCGGATTCGTTGTTTGTTATATCCGGCCCCATTTAAATTTCTTAGATTGTGTAGTTTACTTTTGCTTCACCTCTTGCCATGTTTAACTACATTTAATATTGTTGGGTACATAACCGAGAGAGAACTAAATAAGCCATGTGGTGTTTCGTCAATATGCAACTCGTTGCATATTGAGCTCCACTTAATTTGTAGGATTGCTTGTGCACTTTGCCATGCCATGCATATTAAAACCGGACATGCATCATACTTGATTGTGCGTCATGCCATGTTTATGTGGTGGTTGTTTACTATGTTGTTTGCTTCTTTCCGGTGTTGCTTCTTCGGTTTGGTTCCGATAATGTCGTGTTGTGAGGATTCGTTCGACTACATCCATTTGTCTTCTTCATGGACTCGTTCTTCTTTCTTGCGGGATCTCAGGCAAGATGACCATACCCTCGAAATCACTTCTATCTTTGCTTGCTAGCTGCTCGCTCTTTTGCTATGCCTATGCTGCGATACCTACCACTTGCTATTTCATGCCTCCCATATTGCCATGTTCAGCCTCTAACCCACCTTGTCCTAGCAAACTGTTGTTTGGCTATGTTACCGCTTTTGCTCAGCCCCTCTTATAGCGTTGCTAGTTGCAGGTGAAGATGGAGTTTGTTCCTTGTTGGAACATGGATATTTGTTGGGATAGCACAATATCTCTTATTTAATTAATGCATCTATATACTTGGTAAAGGGTGGAAGGCTCGGCCTTATGCCTCGTGTTTTGTTCCACTCTTGCCGCCTTAGTTTCCGTCATATCGGTGTTATGTTCCCGGATTTTGCGTTCCTTATACGGTTGGGTTATAATGGGAACCCCTTGACAGTTCGCCTTGAATAAAACTCCTCCAGCAATGCCCAACATTGGTTTTACCATTCGCCACCTAGCCTCTTTTTCCCTTGGGTTCCGCGGACTCAAGGGTCATCTTTATTTAAACCCCCGGGCCAGTGCCCCTCTGAGTGTTGGTCCACCTTGTCAGCCGCCGGTGGCCACTAGGGGCAACTCTGGGCTGGCCTACCGGAAGTTTGGACAATCCGATGTGCCCTGAGAACGAGATATGTGCAGCTCCTATCGGGATTTGTCAGCACATTTGGGTGGTGTTGCAGGACTTGTTTTACCATTGTCGAGATGTCTTGTAACCGGGATGCCGAGTCTGATCGGATTGTCTTGGGAGAAGGAATATCCTACGTTAACCGTGAGAGCTTGTGATGGGCTAAGTTGGGACACCCCTGCAGGGATTTGAACTTTCGAAAGCCATGCCCGCGGTTATGGGCAGATGGGAATTTGTTAATGTCCGGTTGTAGAAAACCTGAAACTTAACTTAATTAAAATGCATCAACCGCGTGTGTAACCGTGATGGTCTCTTTCTGGCAGAGTCCGGGAAGTGAACACGGTGTTGGAGTTATGCTTGACGTAGGTTGTTCTAGGATCACTTCTTGATCATACTTTTATCGACCGCGCTTTGCCTTCTCTTCTCGCTCTCATTTGCGTATGTTAGCCACCATATATGCTAGTCGCTTGCTGCAGCTCCACCTCATACCTTTCACCTTACCCGTAAGCTTAAATAGTCTTGATCGCGAGGGTGTGAGATTGCTGAGTCCCTGTGGCTCACAGATACTTCCAAAACCAGCTTGCAGGGCCGAGGTTACCGTGCAGATGACGCAACCAAGCTCAGGAGGAGCTCGATGAAGATCTTGTCCTTTGTGTTGTTTCGTTCTAGTTGATCAGTAGTGGATCCCAGTTGGGGTCGATCGGGGATCTGTGTAGCTTTTGGGGTAGTCTTCTTTTATTTTGGTTCCGTAGTCAGACCTTGATTGTATCTGGATGATGTAATGCTTTATTCATGTATTGTGTGAAGTGGCGATTGTAAGCCAACTATGTACCTCTGTCCCTTATGTATTACATGGGTTGTGTGAAGATTACCTCACTTGCGACATTGCTTTCAATGCGGTTATGCTCTAAGTCGTGCTTCGACATGTGGGAGATATAGCCGCATCGAGGGCGTTACAAACTGTGCCAGGTCTCTCTGCCACCGACGCCCGACAACGTCGTCCTCCTGCGCGAGTCCATCCTCCCACAGCGAACTCCGAATCTGCATTGCGCCACGCTGTCAAGATCCGTCGCCATCAGTGTGTAGGATGTAGCACAGCTTTACCGAAGAATCCGTCCTCTGGTCCCTCGATCATGTGTGTACCTCCAAGAATGACGCTCCCAAGGGAGGAACGACACCAGAGCGCCGCCGTCATTCGATCATCCGATTTAGGGTTTCCCTCGGAGATAGCAGAGAGTGACCTTGAGCTTCTCCACTGCGATGCCTTCAAGAAGGGAACGGCGCAGATAGCGCCGCCACCGCCGGCCTTAGTAGAAGACGAAGGCAAGTTTTCATCCAGATCAGTTCAAAGGATCCAACTCTCGTGCACGGGCCACCGTCACCACCATCACCACTAGGCAGATCCTGGAGTACCGGCAGATCAGCGAGCCACCGGCACCACCGCATCCAGATCGCCGGCCACGCCGGGCCGCCGCCATCCCCCGCGCCGTCAGGGTCAGAAAGACGAAGCTGCCGACCGCGCACAGGGACCGCCGCCGCCTGCACACGCCGGAGCGCCGCCGAGATCCCAGCGCCCGCCACCGCTTGCCGACGCCAACCGCCGCCCGAGCACTGGCGCCACCGTGGAGCCATCAGATCGGGGAGGGAGACGTCGCGCGCCGACCACCCTCGCGGACCCCGCCGCACGCCCGAGCGCCGGCGCCACCGCGGCGCCATCAGATCGGGAGGAGGAGGAGCCCGCGCCTCGCCGCCCCGGCAGACCACGCCGCCGCCATCGCGCAGCGCCACCAAAGGGGAGCCCCGCAGATCCGCCGGCGACCCGACCTGCCGCCGAGCCGAGCGCCGCCGCGAGGGCCGGCCGTCCCGCGCCGCCCAGGAGCCTCGCGAGGAGGGAGGGAGCCCCGCCGCCGCCGACGCACGCGCGGGCTTTGCCGGCGCGTCCCCTGGCGGCGGCGAGGGAGAAGGAAGGCGAAGGAAGGGAGCGGCGGCGGCGATCTAGGGTTCGCCCGGGCCGCTCATGGGAGCGGCACCTCCTGCACTGTTTCATGAAGCATCGCTTAAGCCCCTCGGCAGATTGGCTTCACGCCACTATGTAAATCACTGTTGAAACAAATATACTCCCTCCATTCCACAATATAAGTCTTTTTAAAGATTTCAACAAGTGACTACATACGGGGCAAAATGACTGAACCTATACTCTAAATATGTCTATATACATCCGTATGTTGTAGTCCATTTGAATGTCTAAAAAGACTTATATTTCAGAACGGAGGGAGTAGGTGGTAGTAACCGACGGTACCCATGATCCTATCGATGGGAAAAGTGGTATGCAATGAGGCATGGGCACACGACGCAGTAACACAGTGCCCGCACAGACAGTGGACCGACCAGACCGCATTTAACAAAAGAACCACAAAACCGAGAATGAACCGACCAAAAATCCAAAGACACGTCTCAAACTGGAAAGCATCAACGGGCAGCACTTCAAACGCCCAAGTGAATGCTAGCTTAGCTGGTTTAATATTGTTATATATGCAGAAAGATTAAATCGACATAGGCTTCACCTTCATCGCGATGCAACGAGCGGAGGATAGAGAGGAAGAATGTGCATGAGAACAAGAGACCTAGCTAGGGGGTGAGTGTGTGTGTGTGCACGCGTGCTAAGGAGAGGCCTAGAGAGAAAGAATGTGTGTGTGTGTGAGAGAGAGAGAGAAGTTAGAGACCGGTAGATAGAGAGAGATATAGAGGGAAACTGTGTGTGTGAGAGAGAGAGACAACTAGAGACCGGCACATAGAGAGAGATAGAGAGGGAAACTATGTGTGTGCGCGCGAGAGAGAGGCATGGAGAGATCTAAATAGAAAGAGTCCGTGTGTACATATTGAATTCAGTGAAAATTAAAACTGTTGGATTGTAGAATACTGACTTAATATTCATGTCTTAATTCAATGGAGATTGTAAATATTGAATTGGAGAAAATGCATGACTTTTGAATTCAGATCTGAATATGGGTACACATTTGGACTTGCGAATTGGTGTGAAACATGCTTTGAAAAAGAGTAAAATGCATCATAAGTCCTAAAACTATTGGAGGTATGTCAGTTTAGTCGTATAACTTCGAAACTGCAGTTTGGGGGTCCTAAAACTATTGAAGGTGTGTCATTTTAGTCCTATAACTTCGAAACTGTAGTTTTGGGTCCCAAAACTATGTAAGCTAGATGATACCCCGCGCGTTGCTGCGGTAACTTTGTTAAAAAATGCGTAAATAGTTGCTAAAAAATAACTAAATCTAATGAAAAGAAAACATAAGCTTGAAAATCAATAAAAGAAAGTCTCTAAAAAATATAATATAAACTTTTGAATTATTGTTAAAAATATCATTTTGAAAAAAAATGTGAAGGATGACTAACATGCATGTATGATGTGGCAGGGTTACGTTCACAGACTAATGCAAGAACAATTGTAATTTAGAAGTTCGCTTAGGTGATAGATTTTGCATGGCTTACTGGGAAAGAAGACTTAAATGCATGACCTTAGTGGGGACGTTCACTTATCTGGCAGATTTTGCATGGCTTAGTGGGAGAGAAGACTTAAATACATGGCCTTAGTGGGGACGTTGAGATGGACATTTTGCATGTTGAGAGAATTGGGACCAACTCCTTAAGAATGTAAGTGTTCATCTGAGGTCATAAGCTTGCATGGCCAACATCTATGGGGAATTTGTTTTTTCAAATGAGCCCTTTATATGTGTTTACTTCCTCAAAAGTGGTCCATATGCTTTCACGTTGCAGTGTCTGTTGCAACCTACATTCCCACCACCTGCGTGGCCATGAGCTGCAGTGCAGCCTCGCTGAGAGGTTTCGCCCGGCCGTCGGGAAAACCCTGACCTAGTCGGCATGGAGGACGACACCCCTCTACCTCGGTGCAGCCTACGGGGAGACCCCGAGCTAATGGATGGAGGGGATGGAGGACGCCATCCCACCTCTCCCTCTCTCGTGACACTTGAAAGGACCATGATGTTGCCTAGAGGGGGGGGGGTGAATAGGCGTTTTAAAAACTTTTACGGATTTGGCTTTATCCTAATGCAGAAATAAACTAAGCAGATACTTTTTAAGCACAAATCCTAAATATACTAGTCTCAGATAAGTGCATCAACAACTTAATATAAATGAGGTGAGCACAACAAGGATACTAAGAAGCACAAGTAAGTTACACAAACTTACTTGAGCAATATCATAAGATATGTAAGTGTATGACACAAGTTAGCAATTCACACTAAACACAAGATATATCAATAGTAGCAAGTATGAATTGCGGGATATAAAGTGTAGGACTAAATAATCTCTTCTAGGAAATAGCCAACACAATATAATGAGGACAACAATATATATAGTGAATGCAAGGTCAAGAGACCAAAGGTAAACCACAAGGAGGATAGGGCTAGGGATAACCAAAGCCACGGAGACGAGGATGTATCCGATGTTCACTTCCTCGGAGGAAAGCTTAGTCACCGTTAGACAGGTGGATGTTACCACGAAGGTCACACCAAGGCCATGAAGGATCACCCTATTCTCCTTTGAGATATCGCCATCGAAGGAAATTCCAACCACTAGTGGTAGACCTTGAGGCCGGCCTCCAAACCTTCACAAACTTTCCGGGGACAAATCACAGTTGATTCCTCACCCGGAGCACTCCTTCGCTAGGAGTCTCCCAACCTCGAAGAGTAACAAGATCAAGGGGGAATGCTCAAGAACTTGCTCAAATCACAAAATTGCTTTGGTAAAAAGAGAGAGGAGGAGTGGGTGTATGCTTGGTTGAAATCTCTCTCAAGAACTCTCACAAATCTCTTCGGGGTCTAGCATAAGAGGCTCAAATCCCTCTCTCTCAAATCCCACCAAAAGCAACTAGTGCTATGGTAGGGATGGGAGAGGAGAGGAACAATGGAGGAGGTCACAAATGAACCCTAGATCCATGGGATTGTAGAAAATATGCCCTAGAGGCAATAATAAAGTTATTATTTATTTTCTTATATCATGATAAATGTTTATTATTCATGCTAGAATTGTATTAACCGGAAACGTAATACTTATGCGAATACATAGACAAACAAAGTGTCACTAGTATGCCTCTACTTGACTAGCTCGTTAATCGAAGATGGTTATGTTTCCTAACCATAGACATGAGTTGTCATTTGATTAACGGGTCACATCATTAGGAGAATGATGTGATTGACATAACCCATTCCATTAGCTTAGCACCCGATCGTTTAGTATGTTGCTATTGCTTTCTTCATGACTTATACATGTTCCTATGACTATGAAATTATGCAACTCCCGTTTACCGGAGAAACACTTTGTGTGCTACCAAACATCACAACGTAACTGGGTGATTATAAAGGTGCTCTACAGGTGTCTCCAAAGGTACATGTTGGGTTGGCGTATTTCGAGATTAGGATTTGTCGCTCCGATTGTCGGAGAGGTATCTCTGGGCCCTCTCGGTAATGCACATCACTTAAGCCTTGCAAGCAATGCAACTAATAAGTTAGTTGCAAGATGATGTATTACGGAACGAGTAAAGAGACTTGCCGGTAACGAGATTGAACTAGGTATTGAGATACCGACGATCGAATCTCGGGCAAGTAACATACCGATGACAAAGGGAACAACGTATGTTGTTATGCGGTCTGACCGATAAAAGATCTTCGTAGAATATGTAGGAGCCAATATGAGCATCCAGGTTCCGCTATTGGTTATTGACCGGAGACGTGTCTCGGTCATGTCTACATTGTTCTCGAACCCGTAGGGTCCGCACGCTTAACGTTACGATGACAGTTTCATTATGAGTTTATATATTTTGATGTACCGAAGGTTGTTCGGAGTCCCGGATGTGATCACGGACTTGACGAGGAGTCTCGAAATGGTCGAGACATAAAGATCGATATATTGGACGACTATATTTGGACACCGGAAAGGTTCCGGGTGAGATTGGGACAATACCGGATCACCGGGAGGTTATCGGAACCCCCCGGGAGGTATATGGGCCTTAGTGGAAAGGAGGGGAAAGGAGCAAGGGAGGGGGCGCCCCCCCAAGCCCAATCCGAATTGGGAGGGGGCCGCCCCCCTTTCCTTCCTCCCTCCTTCCTCTTCCTTCCCTCTCCTACTCCTAATAGGAAAAAGGGGAGTCCTACTCCCGGTGGGAGTTGGACTCCCCCCTTGGGCGCGCCACCCTCCTTGGCCGGCCCCCTCCTCCACTCCTTTATATACGGGGGCAGGGGGCACCCCAGAGACACAACAATTGATCATTGATCTCTTAGCCGTGTGCGGTGCCCCCCTCCACCATAATCCTCGATAATATTGTAGCGGTGCTTAGGCGAAGCCCTGCGACGGTAGAACATCAAGATCGTCACCACGCCGTCGTGCTGACGGAACTCATCCCCGACACTTTGCTGGATCGAGTCCGGGGATCGTCATCGAGCTGAACGTGTGCAAAAACTCGGAGGTGCCGTAGTTTCGGTGCTTGATCGGTCGGGCCGTGAAGACGTACGACTACATCAACCGTGTTGTTATAACGCTTCCGCTTCCGGTCTACGAGGGTACGTAGACAACACTCTCCCCTCTCGTTGCTTGTGCATCACCATGATCTTGCGTGTGCGTAGGAATTTTTGAAATTAGTACGTTCCCCAACAGGGATAGTTTCCCCCAAAATGGATTGGAGTTTTGAAGCTTGGGGGAAAAGGATAGAGCTCAAAAGAATGGGGAAATCTAAGATCCAAAAGCTCTACCTCGTTGGGGAAGAAGGATTCCTTATATAGGGCCCCACCAAAACTGCCTGTTATGCTCAGAAAAATGCAGCCTGGAACTTCTGGGAACGCCTGGAACTTCTGGCCCCCAAAACCTCCGGAAGGCCCGAAACTTCCAGGCTCCCTTTGGCCAGATGTATGGAAACTTTCAGTTTAGCCCGGAACTCTTCCCGGAACCTGCACGGAACTTTCACCCCCTGGAACTTTCGGGCAGCACCCGGAACTTCCGTCCCCACAGAAAATAGCCAGCATACCGAAAGTAAAACATGCATAACTTTTTCATACAGACTCTGATTTTGATGATCTTGGGCTCGTTTTGTAGCAATTGAAAAGCTCCAGGTCCTCACATAAGAGAACTAACCAATATCAAACAAAATGGATGATGGAGTCAACACAAAGGTTTGAGCATAGAATTTGTGGAACCCTTTTTGGCTTAGGATTTTACTTTGGAATGTATGGTAGGAGTGGAATTGTGTATAGAAGATGTTGACTTGAGCAAATCCATCACGAACCCCTTTGATCCCCTATTAATAGTGCGGGGTACCTATAGCTCAATAAACATAAAAGGGCTACAATAGATAGCTCCTAGAAATTCATTCTTGGGCATATACATCTTCTGATGGTCGTTGATCCATGCAACTACAACCAAAGGAACTAATACCTTTGACTAGAGCATTCCACTTGAGCTTAATGTTGACATTTATTCTTGGCTCAAGATGGAAGCATAAGCTTGATCATATCATTTGATGAAGACTTCAAATAGCTCCCCCATAAGCCATGCGAGGAGAACTTCATTGTATCCCATCTTCATATGTCCATCATGTGATCATCCACAAGCTTCAAGCATGTAATACTTCAGGATGCTTATCTTGAACTTGCCCTTGTTAAGCATGATCGCCATTACTTGATGTCATCCTCTCATGGATAATTGGAATCTTCATCTTGATGCAAGCCCATGAGAGTCACCTAGCCCACATAAATATATATAACACATAGTATGGGTTAGTACACGCAATGTAACTGACCAATACGTACCATACCACAAAAACCCATGTGGTACATTATTTGTGCTTGTGTGTTGACCATATTTGAATTCAATCTTTGATTTTCATCTAGGTGACATTTATCTTTGCTCCATGATTAATCTTGATGTCTTGAAGGCCATATTGAACTCTTAAGAGGTACAATGAATTCTTCACTTGAATTACTTGCTTCAAGACATAATCTTACATAACTCAACATATGAGAGCATCATGCTTCTAATCTTCAAGCCATATGGGAATTCTTCTCTTTAATCATTCCCTCGAGAACTTGATCCATCATGATTCAGTCATTGATCTCAATCTCGATGAATGTAGAGGGCATTCATTTCGAATTCATTCAATTTCTTCTTGCATTACCCATGGAACAAACTTTCATATGTTTCTTGATGCCTTTGTTTTTCATAGGAATTGTCATTCATTATCAAGTCACAATGCATGTGTTTGTATTGATGGATTACATCCTTCAATTCATCCAATATTATTGTGCATTGCCAATGGGACTTTCCTTCAAATGTATAACTCAATGCAAACATTGGTCCATTAGGATTGTCATCAATCACCAAAACCACACATGGGGACTATGTGCACTTTCAACACTGTCGTTACCATGACACCCTTGCCATAGAGCTAGTCATGCGGGTTGTTGTTTGGGCACGGGCATGGCCACAGGTGGAGAATTGTTGCTCCTACCGGACGACACGGAGGTGTGCTCGAAAACCGGTAAATTGGCGCAAAGGTCAACAAGTGTATCACAACCCGAACAACAGCCACATGTGGGTAGCAATTGGACGTTGTGCGATATGTCATTTTGCTACCGCAGGGTGAAGCTGAGATGATCGGTTTACTCTCCTCGCTGGAGCTCAAGCCGTGATGCCACTGATGGCCTACAATTTCAAAGTTATAGGACAAAATGAGACTTCTCCAATAGGTTTAGGACCTAAAACCACAGTTTCGAAGTTATAGGACTAAACTAACACACCTCCAGTAGTTTTAGGATCTAAAGCTGCAATTTTAAAGTTACAGGACTAAACTAACACACCTTCAATAATTCTAGGACTTATGATGCATTTTACTCTTCTAATAAACTACATGTACTATATTCACCCAATTGTTGTGGTATCTGTATGTGTGCTGCCATATGCATGAATACATACAAATTTCTCTCATAACCCTAGGAGTCATCATATACATTTGAATTGTCATCCAAAAACATAAAGTGGATATCATAAAATGTGTCAATGTTAAAAATTTGAGAACACTATAGCACACACCAAGTTCTCATTCAAAAACTTGTAATAAATTAATTGCCCATTTCCTTTCAAATGACTAAGTATTTGCATGGAAATATGAGTATCATAATACATACAGATTCACTTGCATTCCAAAACGAGGCACACCCGACGGCACACGAGCTAGATCAGACTTATGTCATGGTGATGGCGTGTGTCGTACACACATATAGTAAACCCAAAAAAGAATGGTGACAAATATTTGTGAAAGTTCCAGTTTAACGCCAAGACGCCGCGTCTCCACCTGAACCATTGTGTTTTGAATAGAAATATCTCGCGACCCGAATTCCAGCTTTGTAAAATTCGCTTTATGTCCCCAGACCATAATAGCACCCAATAGATATAGTGGGATGCTTTATTAACTTCCCGCCCACCGCACCTAGCATGTGCAAATCCCTCATTTGTCGTTACCCAAACAGTATTCGAATCATTCACCCCTCTCTCTCCTCTCTCTTCCACACCACCGTATTGAGCGTTCTTCATCTCCTACAACGATGGGCACGCTTTAGTACCACACCTAAGCTGCTCATCTACGATCTCGCCAACCGCACCATGCGCTCCACTGACACCATCAGTCTATGCAATGGATCTGCTTCACCGACATTGACTTCCACCCCATCGGGTCTGCTTCACCGATGCCATCTTCTACCTCACTGGGTCCGCTTCACGAAGCACATTCTTGGCTGGCGCCATACGCACTTCACCAATGCCCTCATCCACCACATAGTAGCATGATGTCTACTACACAACCTTCTTCTTGTAGACGTTGTTGGGCCTCCAAGTGCAGAGGTTTGTAGGACAGTAGCACATTTCCCTCAAGTGGATGACCTAAGGTTTAACAATCCGTGGGAAGCGTAGGATGAAGATGGTCTCTCTCAAACAACCCTGCAACCAAATAACAAAGAGTCTCTTGTGTCCCCAACACACCCAATACAATGGTAAATTGTATAGGTGCACTAGTTCGGCGAAGCGATGGTGATACAAGTGCAATATGGATAGTATATATAGGTTTTTGTAATCTGAAAATATAAAAACAGCAAGGTAACTAATGATAAAAGTGAGCACAAACGGTATTGCAATGCGTTGAAACATGGCCTAGGGTTCATACTTTCACTAGTGCAAGTTCTCTCAACAATAATAACATAATTGGATCATATAACTATCCCTCAACATGCAACAAAGAGTCACTCCAAAGTCACTAACAGTGGAGAACAAACGAAGAGATTATGGTAGGGTACGAAACCACCTCAAAGTTATCCTTTCTGATCGATCTATTCAAGAGTACATAGTAAAATAACGCAAAGCTATTCTTTCCGTTCAATATATCATAGAGTTCGTACTAGAATAACACCTTAAGATACAAATCAACCAAAACCCTAATGTCACCTAGATACTCCAATGTCACCTCAAGTATCCATGGGTATGATTATACGATATGCATCAC
>NC_053022.1:276450350-276465537 GCF_003073215.2 Triticum urartu
CAAGGAGCTGCGAATCGCCCTTGATGGTGAGGCGTTTCACCCCCAGGGCAGCTGCGGCCTTCAAGCCCGCTATTAAACCTTCATACTCCGCTATGTTGTTGGAGACCTTTTCGCCTTGCTGGAAACAAAGCTGCACGGCGTAATAGAGCTTTGTCCTGGGTGGGCGATATAAGCACCGCCCCAGCCCCTGCGCCATGTCTGGAGAACGCCCCATCGAAGTACATGACCCAGCCTTCTGGCGCCTCGCTTCCCGGGGACAGGGACCGATCCTCGTCGGCCTTGAGGCCTGGCGCCTCCGTCCATTCTGCCACAAAATCTGCCAACGCTGCTCCCTTGATGACTCTGGTCGTGCTGAATTCGAGCTGAAACGCTTGCAGCTCTATGTTCCACTCAGCGACCTCCCAGCTGAATTGGGGCTCCTGAGCACCCTCTCCAGGGGGTATGACGAGACGACCTTGATGGGGTGACCCTGAAAATAGTGCCGCAGCTTGCGCGAGGCCACCAGTAGCGCGAGGAGGAGTTTCTGAGGCATGGGGTACCGCGCCTTGCATCCCGCAACACTGTGCTGACGAAGTACACTGGGTGCTCAACGAGGTGGAGTGCGTCAGTGCTGGCGGCTCCCTTTGGAGACCATGGCGCCTCTCGAGACAATGAGGCCTCCTGAGACTGGCCATCTGGGAGAGGGGCCTCTCCTGCTCTGGTGCGCCCCTCTGCGGCGGCTGATCCTCCTCAGCCGTGGCTTCTGTGGGCCTTCCTTCGTTCCTGTTCTGCCTTGTCCCGGGCTGCTGCCGCGGTTTTGATTCGACGCTCCTCTCTGACTGCCACCAGGCTGCGCTGGCGGAGTAGGGAGTGGCGGCGAGGTAAAGCACCAGGGGCTCTTGAGGGCGCGGAGCCACCATGACCGGTGGGCTGGTCAGGTATCTCTTGAGATCCTGGAACGCCTTGTCGGCCTCTTCAGTCCACTCGAAGGGCCCCTTTTTCTTCATTAGCTGGAAGAAGGGTAGCGCTCGCTCCCCCAACTTGGAGATGAAGCGCCCTAGCGCGGTCACGCGCCCCGTGAGCTTCTGCATTTCTCTGAGGGTCTTTGGCGGGCTCATGTCTTCCACTGCCTTGACCTTCTCCGGGTTAGCCTCGATGCCTCGGTGAGACACGAGGAAACCCAAGAGCTTGCCCGAGGGGACTCCGAACACACATTTCTCTGGGTTGAGCCGTAGGTTCACTGCGTTGAGGCTCGCGAAGGTTTCCTCCAGGTCTTGTATCAAGGTCCTGGCCTCCCGAGATTTTACCACGATGTCATCGACGTAAGCTTCAACATTCTTCCCGAGCTGCGGGCCCAAGGTGATATGCATCAGCCGCTGAAAGGTCGCCCCTGCGTTACGCAGCCCGAATGGCATGCAGGTGTAGCAGTACACCCCACACGGGGTTAGGAAGGCTGTCTTCTCGACGTCTTCAACCGCCATCTTGATCTGGTGATACCCAGAGAAGGCATCCAGGAAGCATAGCAGGTCGCATTCCGCAGTGGAATCGACGATCTGGTCGATGCGGGGAGCGGGAACGGATCTTGCGGGCATGCTTTGTTGAGGTTGGTGAAGTCGACACACATGCGTTCCTTCCCTCCCTTCTTTGGCACAACGACAGGGTTGGCCAACCAATCTGGGTATCGGACCTCGCGAATGACCCCAGCGGCCTCTAATTTGCGGGTCTCTTGGACGATGAAGGCCTGCTTTTCTGTGGACTGCCGCCTGGCCTTCTGCTTCACAGGGCGCACGTTGGGGCACACGTTGAGGTGATGCTCGATTACACTCCTGGGGATCCCTGCCAACTGGTCTGGCTCCCAAGCGAATACCTTCTTGTTTGCGCGCAGGAACCCGACCAGGGCCTCCTCCTGCTCGGGTTTGAGGTGGGCGCCTATGGTGAAAGTGGCGTTGGTGGACCCGTCCTCATCGACGGGTATCTGCTTGGTTTCTGCCTTGTCTTGGGTGAACAACTGTTTCTTCTTGGCGGGCAGCCCCCTTGGGCTCGGGGGCCTCCAAGGCGGCGGGCTGTGCCGACGCCGCTGTCTTGAAGACGAGCTTGAGCACCCGCAGAGCGTCCCCAGTGTCCCCGTGCACGGTGAGGACACCGCTGCTCCCGGGCATCTTCATGAGGTTGTACGCCGGGTGCGTCGCGGCCATGAACTGGGCCAGCGCTGGGTAGCCGAGGATGGCGTTGTAGGGGAGGCCGATGGGGGCGATGTCGAAGTCGACCAGCTCCGTGCGAAGTTGTCGTAGGTGCCGAAGGTTACTGGGAGCCGGATCTGTCCCAAGGAGCCGGACGACCTGCCCCCAACGCCTGAGAAGGGCCGGCTGGGCTGCAGCCGTTCCAGGGGTATGCAGAGGAGGTTGAAGGCCTCGACCTGAGAGCACGCTGAGGCCTGCCCCGCCATCGATGAGATTCTGGTGAATGGCCACCTGCAGATGGTGGGGGTGCACAGCATGGGGAGCGCACCCGAGCAGGCCGAGTTGGAGGGGTGGTCCTCCGAGCTGAAGGTCAGGCCGGTCTCGGGCGCCGCCTGATCAGGGGAGCCCCCGCCGCGTGGAAGCGGCGCTGACCCGCGGATGAACGGCTTGACGTGGTGACTTGTGGGCGGCGCCTGCGAGCCGCCCAAGAGGGCCGCGACGACCGGGGGTGTTGATGCAGCGCGATAGACGGGGGAGAGGTTGCGGGGCCTCCATGGGCGCGCGGAGCGCGCGGGACGAAGAACCAGCTGGGGCGAGCGAGGGAGTTGCGGTGCGGCCGTCTTGCGCACGATGGATGCTGAGACGATGCTTGCCGCTCGTCCCCCGCCGTGCCGGTGGCGGCGTTGACGGCAGGTGACGGGGAACGGCGTGGATGCCCGCCGACAGGGGCCGTCTGGGCGACGCGGGAAGCGAGTGCGGCCCGGCGCTCGGCGCGGGCCCGACGAGCGTCAGACATGGGCGTGACGGTCGGAGGAGAAAGGGGTGGTGGAAGACGAATTCCGGCGCACCCCTACCTGGCGCGCCAAATGTCGGATTTCGGGTTCCGGCAGACCCTTGAGGTTCAACACTGTGGTGCGCGCGGAGATTTCACCTCTACCTACCTGCACCCCTCCGCCATGCTAGGATCTAAACTGAAAAGAACAACACAAGAGACACAGGGGTTATACTGGTTCGGGCCACCGTTGTGGTGTAATACCCTACTCCAGTGTGTGGTGTGGTGGATTGCCTCCTTGGGCTGATGATGATGAACAATACAAGGAAGAACAGCCTCGAGGGTCTGTTCTTGGCTGGGCGATGAACTGCTGGGAGGAGTTCAGCCACCTCTCTCTCTCTCTCTCTCTGCTCTCCACCGGCGACCCCTTGCTGTGTGGGTGGCTGGTCCTATTTATAGAGGCCCTGGTCCTCTTCCCAAATATATGAGCGGGAAGGGAGCCAACAATGGCGGGCTAATTTGAAGGGGGACCAACAAGTATCAGCTATCCTGACAAAGTAGTCTTCGCCTGCGCAAAGCTCTAGTGATGACGCCGTCTTGGGCTCCATGGTGACCTCCGTCTAGTCCTCCTGGTCTTGGTCTCGTTGCACCGGAAATGGGACCTTTGCCTGATGCCTCGGTACTCCGCGGCCGCGCTTGCCCCCTTTGCCACCAAGAGAGGAAGGAGGACGCTGCGCGGCTCGCACCCGCCTGGCGCCCTGAGTCGTCATGGCTTGCGTCACGGCACCTCGTGAGTACCCTGCCTTGATCTCCTCCGCCTCCTCGTGAGCCAGCCTGACGAGGCCGCGCCTGAGGAAGCTCCACGTCGTCCGCCCCGCGAGCTTGGCCCCTCGCGAGGGTCTTGGTTTGTGTGGTGAAGAAGGCCGTGCTGGGCCCCCCTTTGAGCCACGCCGCAGGCAGGCAAGTCTGGGCACCCCCGTTCCCAGAATGCCGACAGAGGGATCAAACCCTAACAAAACTAACTCGATTACATGATAGATCCATCCAACCCATCACCGTCTAGCAAGCCTACGATGGAATTACTCATGCACGGCGTGAGCATCATGAAATTGGTGATGGAGGATGGTTGATGATGACGATGGCGACGGATTCCCCTCTCCGGAGCCCCGAACGGACTCCAGATCAGCCCTCCCGAGAGGTTTTAGGGCTTGGCGGCGGCTCCGTATCGTAAAACGCGATGATTTCTTCTCTTGATTTTTTTCTCCCCGAAACACAATATATGGAGTTGGAGTTGGAGTCGGAGAGGCAACAGGGGGCCCACGAGGTAGGGGGCGCGCCCTAGGGGGGCAGGCGCGCCCCCCACCCTCGTGGAGAGGTGGTGGGCCCCCTGGCCTTCATCTTTTGCAGGTATTTTTCATATTTTCTGAAAAGTTGCTCCGTGAAGTTTCAGGTCATTCCGAGAATGTTTGTTTCTGCACATAAATAACACCATGGTAATTCTGCTGAAAACAGCGTCAGTCCGGGTTAGTTCCATTCAAATCATGCAAGTTAGAGTCCAAAACAAGGGCAAAAGTGTTTGGAAAAGTAGATACGATGAGACGTATCAACTCCCCAAGCTTAAACCTTTGCTTGTCCTCAAGCAATTCAGTTGACATAAACTGAAAGTGATAAAGAAAAACTTTTACAAACTCTGTTTGCTCTTGTTGTTGTAAATATGTAAAGCCAGCATTCAAGTTTTCAGCAAAGATTATAACTAACCACATTCGCAATACACTTAGGTCTCAAGTTTACTCATATCAATAGCATAATCAACTAGCGAGCATAATAATAAATCTCGGATGACAACACTTTCTCAAAACAATCATAATATGATATAACAAGATGGTATCTCGCTAGCCCTTTCTGAGACCGCAAAACATAAATGCAGAGCACCTTTAAAGACCAAGGACTGACTAGACATTGTAATTCATGGTAAAAGAGATCCAGTCAAGTCATACTCAATGTAAACTAACAATAATGAATGCAAATGACAACGGTGCTCTCCAACTGGTGCTTTTTAATAAGAGGATGATGACTCAGCATAAAAGTAAATAGATAGGCCCTTCGCAGAGGGAAGCAGGGATTTGTAGAGGTGCCAGAGCTCGGTTTTGAAATAGAGGTGAATAATATTTTGAGCGGTATACTTTCATTGTCAACATAACAACCAAGAGATGGCGATATCTTCCATGCTACACACATTATAGGCGGTTCCCAAACAGAATGGTAAAGTTTATACTCCCCCTTCCACCAACAAGCATCAATCCATGGCTTGCTCGAAACAACGAGTGCCTCCAACTAACAAGAGTCCCAGGGGAGTTTTGTTTGCAATTATTTTGATTTAGTTTGCATAAAGCATGGGACTGGGCATCCCGGTGACCAGCCATTTATCTCGTGAGTGAGGAGCGGAGTCCACTCCTCTTGAGAATAACCCGCCTAACATGGAAGATACAGACAACCCTAGTTGATACATGAGCTATTCGAGCATACAAAACAGATATTTATTTGAAGGTTTAGAGTTTGGCACATACAAATTTACTTGGAACGGCAGGTAGATACCGTATATAGGTAGGTATAGTGGACTCATATGGAATAACTTTGGGGTTTATGGAGTTGGATGCACAAGCAGTATTCCCGCTTAGTACAAGTGAAGGCTAGCAAAAGACTGGGAAGCGACCAGCTAGAGAGCGACAACAGTCATGAACATGCATTAAAATTAATCAACACCGAATGCAAGCATGAGTAGGATATAATCCACCATGAACATAAATATCGTGAAGGCTATGTTGATTTTGTTTCAACTACATGCGTGAACATGCGCCAAGTCAAGTCACTTAAATCATTCAGAGGAGGATACCACCCTATCATACCACATCATAACCATTTTAATAGCATGTTGGCACGCAAGGTAAACCATTATAACTCATAGCTAATCAAGCATGGCACAAGAAACTATGATCTCTAGTTGTCATTGCAAACATGTTTATTCATAATAGGCTGAATCAGGAACGATGAACTAATCATATTTACAAAAACAAAAGAGGTCGAGTTCATACCAGCTTTTCTCATCTCAGCAGTCCATCATATATCATCATAATTGCCTTTCACTTGCACGACCGAACGTTGTGAATAATAATAATAGTGCACGTGCATTGGACTAAGCTGGAATCTGCAAGCATTCAATAAACAGGAGAAGACAAGGCAATATGGGCTCTTTTGTCAGATCAACAAGTATGCATACAAGAGCCACTTCAACAATTTAATTATGGTCTTCTCCTATCGACCCCCAAAGAAAAAGAAATAAAACTATTTACACGGGAAAGCTCCCAACAAGCAAAAGAAGAACAAGAAATCTTTTTGGGTTTTCTTTTTAATTACTACTACAAGCATGGAAATTAAACTAATAAAAGCTACAACTAATTTTTTTGTTTTTCTTAAGGTTTATTAAACACACAAGAAGAAAGCATAAAAAGGAAAATAAACTAGCATGGATGATACAATGAAAAAGTATGAGCACCGACATCTAGCAATGAGTGTGTGAACATAAATGTAATGTCGGTGGGAAATACGTACTCCCCCAAGCTTAGGCTTTTGGCCTAAGTTGGTCTATGGCCACGGCTGGCCTGGCGGATATCCATAATAGTAGTTGGGGTCGTACTGAGAAGAAGAAGAGGAAGACTCCGATTGCCACTGGCTGACAATCATCTCCGGATCCCACTGGTAATTAGACTGTCGTGAAGGATCAACTTGTGGTTCCGGCTCTGGCTCCATGGCTGGTGCAGGGTTCCGGTAGGCGTGAATAGCCTTCAACGGAACAAGGTACTGGCCTGCAGATAAATCAAACAAAGAAGGAGCAGGCAGGGTAATAGTCTCAGGATGATGTTTATTAAAGAACAATTTGTATTTAAGCTCTCCTTCCCTATTCTTAACAATAAAATCATGTGCCACCATACTTTTATAATCTATAAACACGAGGCAACACTTTTCTTCCTTCTCATAATGCCTAATAGGTATGTTAAAATGTGCAGCTAGGCGTGAAGCATAGATGCCTCCAAAGATGGGGCCCTTTGTACGGTTCAGACTTAACCGTTTGGCAATAATGCCGCCCATACTAACAGAGTTATCACCATATAAACCGTGGAGCAAAATAATAATATCAGGGATACTAAGGTTTCCACAGTTTCCGCGACCAATTAAGCAACGACTAGCAAATAATGCAAAATAACGTAAAACAGGAAAATGTATGCTAGTGATTCGTGCATCGGAAACCTTCCTTGTTTCCCCTATAGTGATAGTATCAATAAATCCTCCACATCATCGCGATGTGGTTCTTCTGTCTTGCCCTCAAAAGGGACTAAACAAACCCGACAAAAATCATAAAGTGACATCTCCTTATGCTCATCATATAAATAAAACTCCACCGTAGGTGGTGAGCTCCTAGAATGGAAATGAAAGTTTTGCACAAAGATATTTGTGAGTAAGAGATACTGATCGCATTGGTCGTGGAGGAAAGCGGTGAGGCCTGCATTCTTAGCCAATTCATGAAAATCTTCATAAATCCCGGCTGCTCTCAAGAAATCATCGGAAGGCCATTCACACGACCGAACCTCCGCGGTGCGAGGCAGATTATACTTAGGCTTCGGTGCCTTTTCCTTCGAGCTTTCGGCTCGATGAGCCCCTCAAAAGTCTCTTCATCATTTTCTGAAAAATTCTGAAATTTTTAGTAACTTCAAAATAAAAGTAAACCAAACTCAATAATATTGATAGCAACTACTCCTACAAGTGCCTAGGGCCTATATCATGCATCAAAACTACTTTTGACCATAATAAATTTGACATGCAAGCTCAAGAACAGGGTCACCTAAGCAGCAAAAATTTGCAATGAATAAAGCACTAGAACAAAAACTAATTGGACCAATGGAGGAGTCACATACCAAGGAACAATCTCCCCAAGCAGTTTTGTGAGAGGTGCTTTGAGAAAGGAGATCGAAAATGGCAGCAAATGAGCTAGAACTCTGGGTTTGAGCTGGATATTCATGTTTGTGGGAGGAAGAAGGAGTGTGTGGGTGAAAGGATAAGTGGAGGAGGGCCACCGTGGGCACGAGGCAGGGGCGCGCCCAGGGGGTAGGCGCCCTCCACCCTCGTGGGCAGGTGGTTGACCCCCCTGCTGTGTTCTTAGTGCCAAATATTCTAGAAAAATCATATTTAAATTTCAGGGCATTTGGAGAACTTTTATTTTCGGGGTATTTTTATATTGCACGGATAATCAGATAACAGACAGAAAAATATTTATTTTTATTTTATTTAATATAAATAACAGAAAGTAAAAGTGGGGTACAGAAGGTTGTGCCTTCTAGTTTCATCCATCTCATGATCATCAAAAGGAATCCACTAACAAGGTTGATCAAGTCTTGTTAACGAACTCATTCCGAATAACATGGAACCGGAGAAATTTCGAATAACACTATGTTACCTCAACGGGGATATGCACATCCCCAATAATAAGAATATCATATTTCTTCTTGACAGTAGGAAGAGGAAATTCAAAACCTCCAAATATAATCGATGGATTTTCCAATAGAGTTGATACTATGAACTTGAGGTTGTTTCCTCGAAAGTGTACCGTATGCTCATTACCATTAACATGAAAAGTGACATTGCCTTTAGTGCAATCAATAACAGCCCCTGCAGTATTCAAAAAGGGTCTTCCAAGAATAATAGACATACTATCGTCCTCGGGAATATCAAGAATAACAAAGTCCGTTAAAATAGTAACATTTGCAACTACAACAGGCACATCCTCACAAATACGAATCTCTCTCTGTTGATTTATCAGCCATTTGCAAAGATATTTCAGTAGGTGTCAACTTATTCAAATCAAGTCTACGATATAAAGAGAGAGGCATAACACTAACACCGGCTCCAAGATCACATAAAGCAGTTTTAACATAATTTCTTTTAATGGAGCATGGTATAGTTGGTACACCGGGATCTCCAAGTTTCTTTGGTATTCCACCCTTAAAAGTATAATTAGCAAGCATGGTGGAAATTTCAGCTTCCGGTATCTTTCTTTTATTTGTAATAATATCTTTCATGTACTTAGCATAAGGATTGGTTTTGAGCATATCAGTTAATCGCATACGCAAAAAGATAGGTCTAATCATTTCAGCAAAGCGCTCAAAATCCTCATCATCCTTTTTCTTGGATGGTTTGGGAGGAAAAGGCATGGGTTTCTGAACCCATGGTTCTCTTTCTTTACCATGTTTCCTAGCAACAAAGTCTTTCTTATCATAACGTTGATTCTTTGATTGTGGGTTATCAAGATCAACAGCAGGTTCAATTTCTATATCATTATCATTACTAGGTTGAGCATCATCATGAACATTATCATTAACATTATCACTAGTTTCAGGTTCATTACCAGATTGAGTTTCAGCATCAGAAATAGAAATATCATTTGGATTCTCAGGTGTTTCAGTAATAGGTTCACTAGAAGCATGCAAAGTCCTATCATTTTTCTTTTTCTTCCTTTTAGAAAACTAGGTGCATCTATATTATTTCTCTGAGAATCTTGCTCAATTCTCTTAGGGTGGCCTTCAGGATACAAAGGTTCCTGAGTCATTCTACCAGTTCTAGTAGCCACTCTAACAGCATTATCATTATCTTTACTATTCAATTCATTGAGCAAATCATTTTGAGCTTTAAGTACTTGTTCTACTTGAGTGGTAACCATAGAAGCATGTTTACTAATAAGTTTAAGTTCACCTTTGACATTAGCCATATAATCACCCAAGTGTTCAAGCATATTTGAATTGTATTTCAATTGTCTACCAAAATAAGCATTAAAGTCTTCTTGCTTAGCCATAAATTTATCAAACTCATCTAAGCATGGGCTAGCAAATTTAGTAAATGGGATTTCAGCTTTATCATATCTATAGAGAGAATTTACCTTTACTACCTGTGTCGGGTTATCAAGACCATGAGTTTCTTCAATAGGTAATGGATTAAGATTATATGTTTCTTCAACAGGCGGTAAATTAAGACCATGTATTTCTTCAATAGGAGGTAAATTCTTAACATCTTCAGCTTTAATACCTTTTTCTTTCATAGATTTCTTTGCCTCTTGCATATCTTCAGGACTGAGAAATAGAATACCCCTCTTCTTCAGGAGTTGGTTTAGGAATAGGCTCAGGAATTGGCTCCGGAGGTGTCCAATTATTTTCATTTGTCAACATATTATTCAATAGAATTTCAGCTTCATCCGGTGTTCTTTCCCTAAAAACAGAACCAAACACAACTATCCAGGTAATCTCTGGAAGGCATCGGTTAGTCCATTATAAAAGATATCAAGTATTTCATTTTTCTTAAGAGGATGATCAGGCAAAGCATTAAGTAATTGGAGAAGCCTCCCCAAGCTTGTGGGAGACTCTCTTCTTCAATTTGCACAAAATTATATATATCCCTTAAAGCAGCTTGTTTCTTATGAGCAGGGAAATATTTAGCAGAGAAGTAATAAATCATATCCTGGGGACTACGCACACAACCAGGATCAAGAGAATTAAACCATATCTTAGCATCACCCTTTAATGAGAACGGAAATATTTTAAGGATGTAAAAGTAACGAGTTCTCTCATCTTTAGTGAACAGGGTGGCTATATCATTCAATTTAGTAAGATGTGCCACAACAGTTTCAGATTCATAACCATGAAAAGGATCAGATTCAACCAAAGTAATTATATCAGGATCAACAGAGAATTCATAATCCTTATCAGTAACAAAGATAGGTGAAGTAGCAAAAGCAGGGTCAGGTTTCATTCTAGCATTTAGAGATTGCTTACTCCATTTAGCTAATAACCTTTTGAGTTCATTTCTATTTTTGCAAGCTAAAATAGCTAAAGAAGCTTCTTGATCAAAAACATAACCCTTAGGAATAACAAGTGATTCTTCATCATCACTTTCATCAGTATCATCAGATTCAATATTTTCAATTTCTCTAGCTCTAGCAAGTTGTTCATCAAGAAATTTACCAAGTGGCACAGTAGTATCAAGCATAGAAGTAGTTTCATCATAAGTATCATGCATAGCAGAAGTGGCATCATCAATAACATGCGACATATCAGAACGAATAGCAGAAGCAGGTGTAGGTGTCGCAAGCTTACTCAAAACAGAAGGTGAATCAAGTGCAGAGCTAGATGGCAGTTCCTTACCTCCCCTCGTAGTTGAGGGATAGATCTTGGTTTTTGGATCTCTCAAGTTCTTCATAATGATAAGCAGATATAATATCCCAAGTGACTCAAAGAATAGAGCTATGCTCCCCGGCAACGGCGCCAGAAAATAGTCTTGATAACCCACAAGTATAGGGGATCGCAACAGTTTTCGAGGGTAAAGTATTCAACCCAAATTTATTGATTCGACACAAGGGGAGCCAAAGAATATTCTCAAGTATTAGCAGCTGAGTTGTCGATTCAACCACACCTGGAAACTTAGTATCTGCAGCAAAGTATTTAGTAGCAAAGTAATATGATAGTAGTGGTAACGGTAGCAAAAGGTAACGGTAGTAAAAGCAATGTTTTTGGTATTTTGTAGTGATGATAGCAATAGCAACGGGAAAGTAAATAAGCGAAGAACAATATATGGAAAGCTCGTAGGCAATGGATCGGTGATGGAGAATTATGCCGGATGCGGTTCATCATGTAACAGTCATAACCTAGGGTGACACAGAACTAGCTCCAGTTTGTCAATGTAATGTAGGCATGTATTCCGAATATAGTCATACGTGCTTATGGAAAAGAACTTGCATGACATCTTTTGTCCTACCCTCCCGTGGCAGCGGGGTCCTTACAGAAACTAAGGGATATTAAGGCCTCCTTTTAATAGAGAACCGGAACAAAGCATTAACACATAGTGAATACATGAACTCCTCAAACTACGGTCATCACCGGTAAGTATCCCGATTATTGTCACTTCAGGGTTAACGGATCATAACACATAATAGGTGACTATAGACTTGCATGATAGGATCAAGAACACTCATATATTGATGAAAACATAATAGGTTCAGATCTGAAATCATGGCACTCGGGCCCTAGTGACAAGCATTAAGCATAGCAAAGTCATAGCAACATCAATCTCAGAACATAGTGGACACTAGGGATCAAACCCTAACAAAACTAACTCGATTACATGATAGATCCCATCCAACCCATCACCGTCCGGCAAGCCTACGATGGAATTACTCACGCACGGCGGTGAGCATCATGAAATTGGTGATGGAGGATGGTTGATGATGACGATGGCTGACGGATTCCCTCTCTCCGGAGCCCCGAACGGACTCCAGATCAGCCCTCCCGAGAGGTTTTAGGGCTTGGCGGCGGCTCCGTATCGTAAAACGCAATGATTTCTTCTCTCTGATTTTTTCTCCCCGAAACACAATATATGGAGTGGAGTCGGAGAGGCAACAGGGGGCCCACGAGGTAGGGGGCGCGCCCTAGGGGGGCAGGCGTGCCCCCACCCTCGTGGAGAGGTGGGCCCCCTGGCCTTCATCTTTTGCAGGTATTTTTCATATTTTCTGAAAAGTCGCTCCGTGAAGTTTCAGGTCATTCCGAGAACGTTTGTTTCTGCACATAAATAACACCATGGTAATTCTATTGAAAACAAGCGTCAGTCCGGGTTAGTTCCATTCAAATCATACAAGTTAGAGTCCAAAACAAGGGCAAAAGTGTTTGGAAAGTAGATACGACGGAGACATATCACTCCGTGGCGCTGCGTTCGGGTGTTACGGCGACAGCTAGCTAGGGCGCGCGCAAGAGAGAAGGCAGTGGGGGCTCATCGAGTGGCACACACTGTGGCCCTTGGGGGTTTAGTAGCAGCAGGGGCGTCGCCGGAGTTGGTGAAGAGCGGCGGCGAAGCTCGTCGGAGCAGAGGAGGAAGACGGCGGCATCGTGGGCGTTGTGGTGGCTCCAAACTCGAACGGGGTGCACCAATCGAAGCAGCGGACGACGGCGGCCCTTGGAGACACAGTGGGGCGGCGAGGTGGGCATGGTGGCCGTTGCTAGGCCGGAGCCATGGCGGCGGTGGCGCTCGGGGGTGGTGGGGTGGATCTGAGCGGAGAGGCCGAGAGGGAGCGTGAGGTGGAGTGGGGAGGAGACCCGAGGAGGCGCGGCGCTGGCGATCTTATCCCCTCCCGGCGCCGGTGCCGACGAGGCGGTTGGGCAGGAGTGCGCCCCTGTTCTGACCCGGGTCGGGGGAACAGGGAAGGGAGACGAGGCAGGGGGCCGGCTGGTCGGTTTGGGGCCGGCCCAGTTGTTGGTTAACTGGGCCAGTTGGCTCTGGGGGGTTGGGGGGTTTCCTTTTTCTCTTTTGTTTTGTTTTCTATTTTTATTTTTATTCTTTTATTTATTTTCTTTTCTGTTTTAGTTTACTTTAAAATATTTAGGCATTTTCTAGAAAAGTATTTTCTCCACAATAATTACCAATGTAATATTGGCCACCACCCGAACATTTTTTTTCAATGTTTGAAAAAAATTATCGTTCGACTCGATTTTTAATTTGAATTCCGTATCGGTTTCGAATCAACGCGAGTTTATCAACAGTAACCAAAGTGACGTGGCATCATTAACAGAGTTTTACTGTAACTTAATTATCCGGGCGTTACAAAACTCCTCCACTACAAGAAATCTCGTCCCGAGATTTAGGAGGTAGAGGGAAACAGTGCGGGGTATTCATCACGCAGGCGGTCCTCGCGCTCCCAAGTGGCTTCATCTTCAGAGTGATGCGACCACTGGACCTTGAGGAACTTGATCGCTTTCTGACGTGTGCGGATTCAGCTTGGTCGAGAATGCGGACCGGATGCTCTTTATAGGAGAGGTCCTGTTGCAATTCGAGCACTTCATGATCCACTGCTCGGATTGGGTCCTTGAAGCAACGGCGGAGCTGTGACACATGGAACACATCATGAACCTGAGAAAGGTTCGCGGAAGCTCCAGTTGATATGCCACTTTTCCACGCCTTTCGAGAATAGTGAAGGGACCGATATAGCGAGGAGCTAGCTTGCCCTTGATCCCGAAGCGGTGAGCACCCTTCATTGGTGTAACTCGAAGATAAGCCTTTTCGCCAGGTTGATAGACCATGTCTTTGTGATGATGGTCATACTGACTTTTCTGACGTGACTGAGCAGTCTTGAGATTCTCACGAATAATGCGGACTTGTTCTTCGGCATGTTGGATAATATCCGGACCGAAGAGTGGACGTTCCCCAGTTTCTGACCAGTTCAGAGGGGTTCCGACACTTTCGTCCATATAACACTTCGAAGGGGGACATCTTCAGACTAGCTTGATAGCTATTATTATAAGAGAACTCGGCATATGGAAGAGATTCCTCCCATTTCTTGCCGAAGGAAATTACACAAGCTCGAAGCATGTCTTCGAGAACTTGGTTGACACGTTCAACTTGTCCTTGCGACTGAGGATGAAACGCAGTACTGAACGACAGATGAGTTCCCATAGCTTCTTGGAAACTTGCCCAGAATCTTGAAGTGAATAAGCTGCCACGGTCTGAACTGATAACCAGTGGAATACCGTGAAGTGAAACAATTCTGGACATGTAGAGAGTTGCAAGCTGACTAGCAGTGATTTTCTTTGACCGCCAGAAAATGTGCAACTTTAGAAAGCCGGTCAATGACGACAAGAATAGCATCATTACCTTTCTGCGATTTGGGAAATCCAGTGACGAAGTCCATTTCAACATGGTCCCATTTCCATTCAGGAATAGAGATAGGTTGCAGAGTTCCAGCAGGCCTTTGATGTTCAGCTTTGATACGACGGCAAACGTCACACTCAGCAACATAACGAGCAATGTCTTGCTTCATATTAGACCACCAGAATCTCTGACGATGTCTTGGTACATCTTTGTACTACCGGGATGAATAGACAAAGGCGTATCATGAGCTTCTTTGCATAACCTCCTGTCTATATCCTGGCTTTCCTCTGAACATGGCACCACTAGGCGGCCCTTGAAGTACAAGGTTCATCATCAGCAATAGTGAAGAATGAGGGCTTTCCTTGCGAGGTAGCGCTTGAATCTTGTGGGCTTGAGAGTCATTACTTCTGTATTGTTTTGACGCTATTTCATGAGATCCAGTAAGCAACCAGGATTGAGAGAACCCTGGGTATGTGGAGGTATCATCAATGACGAGCGAGTGATAAGCGGCTAGAATCCAAGC
>NC_053022.1:276466640-276610349 GCF_003073215.2 Triticum urartu
GGAGATTCAAATATTGTTCATAGATAAACTTGATCATAAACCCACAATTCATCATTCTCAACAAACACACCGCAAAAACAAGATTACATCGAATAGTTCTCCACAAGAGAGGGGGAGAACATTGTATTGAGATCCAAAAAGAGAGAAGAAGCCATCTAGCTAATAACTATGGACCTGTAGGTCTGAGGTGAACTACTCACACTTCATCGGAGGGGCTATGGTGTTGATGTAGAAGCCCTCCGTGATCGATGCCCCCTCCGGCGGAGCTCTGGAACAGGCCCCAAGATGGGATCTCGTGGATACAGAAAGTTGCGGCGGTGGAATTAGGTTTTTAGCTCCGTATCTGATCGTTTGGGGGTACGTAGGTATATATAGGAGGAAGGAGTACGTCGGTGGAGTAACAGGGGGCCCACGAGGGTGGAGGGCGCGCCTAGGGGGGTAGGCGCGCCCCCCTACCTCATGGCCTCCTCTTTTGTGTCTTGACGTAGGGTCCAAGTCTCCCGGGTCTTATTCGTTGAGAAAGTCACGTTCCCGAAGGTTTCATTCCGTTTGGACTCCATTTGATATTCCTTTTCTTCGAAACCCTAAAACAGGCAAAAAACAACAATTTTGGGCTGGGCCTCCGGTTAATAGGTTAGTCCGAAAATTAATATAAAAGTGGATAATAAAGCCCAATAATGTCCAAAACAGTAGATAATATAGCATGGATCAATCAAAAATTATAGATACGCTGGAGACGTATCAGGAACGTCCCAACAGTGGCCCATTCTGGTGAAAAGGCTGGCCTGCTTGACTTGGTCAAAAGGTAACGGGCCGGCCCACAGAAAGCCTGTTAATGGTCTGTTCGTATATAGCCCATTTACGGCCCGCTAACTCATGGCCCGTTACGGCCTATCGGAATTAAGCCCAGTAGCTTCATCTGGGCTGTCCAAAATGATTCCAGCCCATTGTAACTTCCGGCCCATGTATGGCCCATGATGTATTTCGGCCCATATGAGGCCCTTTATAACTCTTGGCCCATTAACGGCCCGTGGTGAAACTGGCCCGTAATGAATAGTGCACCGCTTTATACCCATTAACGGCCCATTATTCCGTTCGGCCGTTTCCAACCTGTGTTATCTTTCGGCCTTCTCAGGGCCCATTTATTCTTGGGCTCTTTTCCAGCATTCGGTTACTTACAGTTCTTTATTGGCCTTTTCTGCTTGTGGGGCAAATTTAGCCTGTGGTTACAATCGGCCCGTTTGCGGCCTGTTAATCCGTTGGGCCGTTTTCATAGCGTCATCAAATACGGCCGATTAACGATGGCCCGTTATGGTCGGCCCATGAACGGACGATTCCAACTCTAGCCCGTTTACGTCCCATAACGTGGTCTGTTATTGGCTCATGTTTGGTCGATCGATCATATGGCCCGTAGAAGTCCCATTGATGCTACGACCCGTAGAAGTCCCGTTGTTTCCACGGCCCATAGAAGGCCCATTGTTTCTATGGCCCGTAGTAGGTCCAGGGTCACTACAGTAAATATGTAGCCCATGGTTATTGTGGCCTAGTTTTAAAAAATAGGTTATTGCGGCCACTAGCAAACAGCAGAAAAAGAACTGCACTAACTACAAGCAAACAAATAAATAAGACAACAAGGAAATAAATAAGCAAGCAACTTACGCTAGGCTATCACGACTATTACACATACTACATCCACTGGGCATCAAAGTTCGCCACCAGTGAAAATATAGGGAACAAAGCAGTATATCACATACACCGGTTGTCAAAGTTGGCGACCAGTGCAAATAAATGCCGCAGCAAAACAAGTCCAGAACTGAAACCACTTCAAAAGAGCTCAAGAAACAATATCCTGGGTACCCATAATGCTGGCAAGATGCTTAGCAAGCTTATTAACTTTCTCTTGTTTGGCGCTTAAATCCTCTAGCACTTGCCGTTGCACCAGAAAGTATGCATCTGAATTCTGCAGGGACTTCCTCAGTCCTTCGGCTTCCTGTCGCATAACATCTTATCGATGTCTTTCAACTTGAAGTTGAGACTCAAGAAGCCAAACTGATTCAGGCAGCGAGTTTGAAGAGCTGGTGCCAGCAGTAGTAGCTGCTACCTCTTGAGCACTGCGTTGGTTTTCCCCGAAGAGGAAGGGATGATGCAGCAAAGTAGCATAAGTATTCCCTCAGTTTTTGAGAACCAAGGTATCAATCCAGTAGGAAGCTACGCGCGAGTCCCTCGTACCTGCACAAAACAAATAAATCCTCGCAACCAACGCGTTAAGGGGTTGTCAATCCCTACACGACCACTTACGAGAGTGAGATCTGATAGATATGATAAGATAATATTTTTGGTGTTTTTATGATAAAGATGCAAAGTAAAATAAAAGCAAAGTAAAAGCAAAAGGAAATAACTAAGTATTGGTAGATTAATATGAGGAAGATAGACCCGGGGGCCATAGGTTTCACTAGTGGCTTCTCTCAAGAGCATAAATATTCTACGGTGGGTGAACAAATTACTGTTGAGCAATTGACAGAATTGAGCATAGTTATGATAATATCTAGGTATGATCATGTATATAGGCATCACGTCCGAGACAAGTAGACCGACTCCTGCCTGCATCTACTACTATTACTCCACTCATCGACCGCTATCTAGCATGCATCTAGAGCATTAAGTTAATGAAAACAGAGTAACGCCTTAAGCAAAATGACATGATGTAGAGGGATAAACTCATGCAATATGATGAAAACCCCATCTTGTTATCCTCGATGGCAACAATACAATACGTGCCTTGCTGCCCCTACTGTCACTGGGAAAGGACACCGCAAGATTGAACCCAAAGCTAAGCACTTCTCCCATTGCAAGAAAGATCAATCTAGTAGGCCAAACCAAACTGATAATTCAAAGAGACTTGCAAAGATAACCAATCATACATAAAAGAATTCAGAGAAGATTCAAATATTTTTCATAGATAGACTTGATCATAAACCCACAATTCATCGATCTCAACAAACACACCGCAAAAAGAAGATTACATCAAATAGATCTCCACAAGAGAGGGGGAGAACATTGTATTGAGATCCAAAAAGAGAGAAGAAGCCATCTAGCTACTAACTATGGACCCGTAGGTCTGAGGTAAACTACTCACACTTCATCGGAGGGGCTATGGTGTTGATGTAGAAGCCCTCCGTGATCGATGCCCCCTCCGGCGGAGCTCCGGAATAGGCCCCAAGATGGGATCTCATGGTTACAGAAAGTTGCGGCGGTGGAATTAGGGTTTTGGCTTCGTATGTGATTGTTTGGGGGTACGTAGGTATATATAGGAGGAAGGAGTACGTCGCTGGAGCAACAGGGGGCCCACGAGGGTGGAGGGCGCGCCTGGGGAAAGGGGGGGGGTAGGCGCGCCCCTACCTCGTGGCCTCCTCTTTTGTGTCTTGACGTAGGGTCCAAGTCTCCTGGGTCTTGTTCGTTGAGAAAATCACGTTCCCGAAGGTTTCATTCCGTTCGTTATTCCTTTTATTCAAAACCCTAAAACAGGCAAAAAACATCAATTCTGGGCTGGGCCTCCGGTTAATAGGTTAGTCCGAAAAATAATATAAAAGTGGATAATAAAGCCCAATAATGTCCAAAACAGTAGATAATATAGCATGGAGCAATAAAAAATTATAGATACGTTGGAGACGTATCAAGCATCCCCAATTGTAATTCCTACTCGTCCTCGAGTAGGTAAATGATAAAAACAAATTTTTTGATGCGGAGTGCTATTTGGCATAATTTTGATGTAATTCTTCTTAATTGTGGCATGAATATCCAGATCCGAAAGATTCAAGACAAAAGTTCATATTGACATAAAAATAATAATACTTCAAGCATACTAACTAAGCAATTATGTCTTCTAAAAATAACATGGCCAAAGAAAGTTCATCCCTAGAAAGTCATATAGTTTAGTCATGCTCCATTTTCGTCACACAAGAATGCTCTCATCATGAACAACCCCGATGACAAGCCAAGCAATTGTTTCGTACTTTAGTAATCTCAAACCTATAAACTTTCACGCAATATATGAGCGCGAGCCATGGACATAGCACTATGGGTGGAATAGAATATAATGAGGGGGGTTATGTGGAGAAGACAAAAAAGGAGAAAGTCTCACATCAACGAGGCTAATCAATGGGCTCTGGAGATGCCCATCGATTGATGTTAATGCGAGGAGTAGGGATTGCCATGCAATGGATGCACTAGAGCTATAAATGTATGAAAGCCCAGCAAAAGAAAACTAAGTGGGTGTGCATCCAACTTGCTTGCTCACGAAGACCTAGGGCACTTGAGGAGGCCCATTGTTGGAATATACAACCAAGTTCTATAATGAAAAATTCCCACTAGTATATGAAAGTGACAAAACAAGAGACTCTATATCATGAAGATTATGGTGCTACTTTGAAGCACAAGTGTGGCAAAGGATAGTAACATTGTCCCTTCTCTCCTTTTCTCTCATTTTTTTATTTGGCCTTTCCCTTTTTTTATATGGCCTTTCTCTCTTTTTTTCATTTTTATAATTCCCCACCTGGGACAATGCTCTAGAAAATGATGATCATCACACTTCTATTTATTTACAACTCAATGATTACAACTCGATACTAGAACAAAATATGACTCTATATGAATGCCTCCGGCGGTGTACCGGGATATGCAATGGACCAAGAGTGACATGTATGAAAGAATTATGAACGGTGGCCTTGCCACAAATACTATGTCAACTACATGATCATGCTAAGCAATATGACAATGATGAATGTGTCATGATGAACGGAATGGTGGAAAGTTGCATGGCAATATATCTCGGAATGGCTATGGAAATGCCATAATAGGTAGGTATGGTGGCTGTTTTGAGGAAGATATAAGGAGGTTTATGTGTGAAAGAGTGTATCATATCACGGGGTTTGGATGCACCGGCGAAGTTTGCGCCAACTCTCAATGTGAGAAAGGGCAATGCGCGGTACCGAAGAGGCTAGCAAGGATGGAAGGGTGAGAGTGCGTATAATCCATGGACTCAACATTAGTCATAAAGAACTCCCATACTTATTTCAAAAATCTACAAGTCAACAAAAACCTCGGCACTACGCGCATGCTCCTAGGGGGATAGATTGGTAGGAAAAGACCATCGCTCGTCCCCGACCGCCGCTCATAAGGAAGACAATTAAATAACACCTCATGTTTCAAATTTGTTACATAAAGTTTACCATACGTGCATGCTATGGGACTTGCAAACTTCAACACAAGTATTTCTCAATTTCACAACTACTCAACTAGCACGACTTTGATATTATTACCTCCATATCTCAAAACAATCATCAAGCATCAAACTTCTCTTAGTATTCAAATCATCATAAGAAAATTTTACTAATCTTGAATACCTAGCATATTAGGATTTTAAGCAAATTACCATGCTATTAAGACTCTCAAAATAATCTAAGTGAAGCATGAGACATCAATAGTTTCTATAAAACAAATCCACCACCGTGCTCTAAAAGATATAAGTGAAGTACTAGAGCAAAACTATATAACTTAAAAGATATAAGCGAAGCACATAGAGTATTCTAACAAATTCCAAGTCATGTATGGCTCTCTCAAAAGGTGTGTACAACAAGGATGATTGTGGTAAACTAAAAAGAAAAGACTCAAATAATACAAGACGCTCCAAGCAAAACACATATCATGTGGTGAATAAAAATATAGCTCCAAGTAAAGTTACCGATAGAAGTAGACGAAAGAGGGGATGCCTTCCGGGGCATCCCCAAGCTTTGGCTTTTAGGTGTCCTTAGATTATCTTGGGGGTGCAATGGGAATCCCCAAGCTTAGGCTCTTGCCAATCCTTGTTCCATAATCCATCAAATCTTTACCCAAAACTTGAAAACTTCACAACGCAAAACTCAAAGTAGAAAATCTCGTGAGCTCCGTTAGCGAAAGAAAACAAAAGACCACTTCAAGGTACTGTAATGAACTCATTATTTATTTATATTGGTGTTAAACCTACTGTATTCCAACTTCTCTATGGTTTATAAACTATTTTACTAGCCATAGATTCATCAAAATAAGCAAACAACACACGAAAAACAGAATCTGTCAAAAACAGAACAGTCTGTAGTAATCTGTAGCTAGCGCAAGATCTGGAACCCAAAAAATTATAAAATAAATTTATGGACGTGAGGAATTTCTCTATTAATAATATGGAAAAATAATTAACTAAATAACACTTTCCAAATAAAAATGACAGCAGTTCTCGTGAGCTCTAACGTTTCTGTTTTTTACAGCAAGTTTAACAAGACTTTCCCCAAGTCTTCCCAACGGTTCTACTTGGCACAAACACTAATTAAACACAAAAAACACAACCAAAACAGAGGCTAGATAAATTATTTATTACTAAACAGGAGAAAAAAGCAAGGAATAAAAGTAAAATTGGGTTGCCTCCCAACAAGCGCTATCGTTTAACGCCCCTAGCTAGGCATAACAAGCAAGGATAGATCTAGATATTGGCATCTTTGGTAAGCAATCCATAAGTGGCTCTCATAATAGGTTCATAAGGTAATTTAGTTTTCTTTCTAGGAAAGTGTTCCATGCCTTTCCTTAACGGAAATTGGAATCTAATATTTCCTTCCTTCATATCAATAATTGCACCAATCGTTCTAAGGAAAGGTCTACCAAGAATAATAGGACATGAAGGATTGCAATCTATGTCAAGAACAATAAAATCTAAAGGCACATGCAACAATAAGAACATCGTTAATTCTTCCCATATGTTTCTTAATTGTGGAATCCGCAAGATGCAAGTTTAGGGAGCAATCATCAAAATTACGGAAACCTAACAAATCACACAAAGTTTTTGGAATCGTGGAAACACTAGCACCCAAATCACATAAAGCATAGCATTCATGATCTTTAATTTTAATTTTAATAGTTGGTTCCCACTCATCATAAAGTTTTCTAGGGATAGAAACTTCCAATTCAAGTTTTTCTTCATAAGATTGCATCAAGGCATCAACGATATGTTTAGTGAACGCTTTATTTTGACTATAAGCGTGAGGAGAATTTAGCACGGATTGCAACAAGGAAATACAATCAATCAAATAGCAATTTTCATAATTAAATTACTTGAAATCCAAAATAGTGGGTTTAGCAACATCTAGGGTTTTAATTTCTTCAATCCCACTTTTATCAATTTTAGCATCAAGATCTAAAATCTCCGAATTCTTGGAATGCCTTCTAGGTAAAGGTGGATCATATTAAGTCCCATCATTATCAAGGTTCATATTGCAAAACAAAGATTTAATAGGTGACACATCAATAACTTTTAGATCTTTATTTTTATTTTCATAGGAACTAGAAGAACACGCTCTTATAAAGGCATCTTTCTTAGCACGCATCCTAGCGGTTCTTTCTTTGCACTCATCAATGGAAATTCTCATGGCTTTGAGAGACTCATTGATATCATGCTTCGGTGGGATAGGTCTAAGTTTCAAAGAATCAACATCGAGAGCAATTCTGTCAACGTTCCTAGCAAAATCATCAATCTTAAGCAATTTTTCTTCAATCATAGCATTGAAATTCTTTTGCGAAGTTATAAATTCTTTAATATTAGATTCAAAATCAGAGGGCATCTTATTATAATTTCCATAAGAATTGTTGTAGGAATTACCATAATTATAAGAGGTATTACTAGGATTGAAATTTCCTCTGTACGCGTTGTTACCAAAATTGTTCCTACCAACAAAATTCACATCTATAGATTCATTATTATTCTCAATCAAGGTAGACAAGGGCATATCATTAGGATCAGAAGAAACACTCTTAGTTGCAAATAATTTCATAAGTTCATCCATCTTTCCACTCAAAACATTAATTTCTTCTGTCGCATGCACCTTTTTATTAGTAGATCTTTCAGTATGACATTGAGAATAATTAACCATAATATTATCTAGGAGTTTAGTAGCTTCTCCTAAAGTGATTTCCATAAAAGTGCCTCCCGCAGCCGAATCTAAAAGATTTCTAGAAGCAAAATTCAATCCGGCATAAATTTTTTGTATAATCATCCACAAATTCAAACCATGAATAGGGCAATTACATATCATTAATTTCATTCTATCCCAAGCTTGTGCAACATGTTCATGATCAAGTTGCTTAAAGTTCATAATATCGTTTCTAAGAGAGATAATCTTAGCGGGAGGAAAATACTTAGAGATAAAAGCATCTTTGCACTTATTCCATGAATCAATGCTATTTTTAGGCAAAGACGAAAACCAAGCTTTAGCATGATCTCTAAGCGAAAAATGAAATAGCTTCAATTTAACAATATCATTATCCACATCTGTCTTCTTTTGCATATCACACAAATCAACGAAGCTATTAAGATGGGTAGCGGCATCTTCACTAGGAAGGCCGGAAAACGGATCTTTCATGACAAGATTCAGCAAAGCAGTATTAATTTTACAAGATTCAACATCGGTAGGAGGAGCAATCAGAGTGCTAATAAAATCACTATTGTTGGTATTGGTGAAGTCACACAAGTTAGTGTTATCTTGAGCCATCGTGACAAGCAAACAGACTAACACACAAGCAAACAAAAAGCAAGCGGGCAAAAATAGGCAAACGGGAAAGAGAAGGAGGATAGAGAGAGAGAGGGCGAATAAAATGGCAAGGGTGAACTGGGGGAGAGGAAAACGAGAGGCAAATGGCAAATAATGTAATGCGGGAGATAAGGTTATGTGATGGGTACTTGGTATGTTGACTTTTGCGTAGACCTCCCCGGCAACGTCGCCAGAAATCCTTCTTGCTACCTCTTGAGCACTGCGTTGGTTTTCCCCGAAGAGGAAGGGATCATGCAGTAAAGTAGCGTAAGTATTTCCCTCAGTTTTTGAGAACCAATGTATCAATACAGTAGGAGGCTACGCGCGAGTTCCTCGTACCTGCACAAGACAAATAAATCCTCGCAACCAACGCATTAAGGGGTTGTCAATCCCTACATGGCCACTTACGAGAGTGAGATCTGATAGATATGATAAGATAATATTTTTGGTATTTTTATGATAAAGATGCAAAGTAAAATAAAAGCAAAGTAAAAGCAAAAGGAAATAACTAAGTATTGGTAGATTAATATGATGAAGATAGACCCAGGGGCCATAGGTTTCACTAGTGGCTTCTCTCGAGAGCATAAATATTCTACGGTGGGTGAACAAATTACTGTTGAGAAATTGACATAATTGAGCATAGTTATGAGAATATCTAGGTATGATCATGTATATAGGCATCACGTCTGAGACAAGTAGACCGACTCCTGCGTGCATCTACTACTATTACTCCACTCATCGACCGCTATCCAGCGTGCATCTAGAGTATTAAGTTAATGAAAACAGAGTAACACCTTAAGCAAGATGACAGGATGTAGAGGGATAAACTCATGCAATATGATGAAAACCCCATCTTGTTATCCTCGATGGCAACAATACAATACGTGCCTTGCTACCCCTACTATCACTGGGAAAGGACACCGCAAGATTGAACCCAAAGCTAAGCACTTCTCCCATTGCAAGAAAGATCAATCTAGTAGGCCAAACCAAACTGATAATTCTAAGAGACTTGCAAAGATAACCAATCATACATAAAAGAATTTAGAGAAGATTCAAATATTGTTCATAGATAGACTTGATCATAAACCCACAATTCATCGGTCTCAACAAACACGCTGCAAAGAGAAGATTACATCGAATAGATCTCCACAAGAGAGGGGGAGAACATTGTATTGAGATCCAAAAAGAGAGAAGAAGCCATCTAGGTACTGACTATGGACCCGTAGGTCTGAGGTAAACTACTCACACTTCATCGGAGGGGCAATGGTGTTGATGTAGAAGCCCTCCATGATCGATGCCCCCTCCGGCGGAGCTCCGGAACAGGCCCCAAGATGGGATCTCATGGATACAGAAAGTTGCGGCGGTGGAATTAGGGTTTTGGCTCCGTATCTGATCGTTTGGGGGTACGTAGGTATATACAGGAGGAAGGAGTACGTCGGTGGAGCAAAAGGGGACCCACAAGGGTGGAGGGAGCGCCTGGGTGGGGGGGGGTAGGTGCGCCCCCTACCTCGTGGCCTCCTCTTTTGTGTCTTGATGTAGGGTCCAAGTCTCCTGGGTCTTGTTCGTTGAGAAAATCATGTTCCCGAAGGTTTCATTCCGTTTGGACTCCGTTTGATATTCCTTTTCTTTGAAACCCTAAAACAGGCAAAAACAACAATTCTGGGTTGGGCCTCCGCTTAATAGGTTAGTCCCAAAAATAATATAAAAGTGGATAATAAAGCCCAATAATGTCCAAAACAGTAGATAATATAGCATGGAGCAATCAAAAATTATAGATACGTTGGAGACATATCAGTAGCCAGTAACTCGCACACTACATCAAGACAGGACTTTGGGGTTGTCTCTCTTCAATATAGTTTTTATCAGCTCTCCTGGAGACCAACATGGATGTCTCACTATCTTGAACCTTATCTGCATTACTTCCTTTACCATTGCATAACATGGTACTCTTCTCCAATATTTTATCCGTGTTCTAAAAGAGAAATAGACAAACACATCACAGGTTACCATGTTGTATATGAAACTCACTTTGGTAAACCAGTTCAGTAGTAAGGTGGACAGGATAACAGCATGAGACAAACATATAGCTATGTAGTATGGTCACTGTATGGTCTATATCATTCTAGTTTATGTTGCCAAATCAAGATAGAGACAGTTCAAATCATATCTATTTAAGACAAAGCAACATAAACAGAATATAAGTGTGGGAAACTACACAACAATAACAACAATTGTAATGTGCATGGCATGAGAACAAAATTGTTTATTCAATTGAAACTGAAATCAACATAGAGCAAGTTACAACATCAAACACGTTAAAGAAACATGTTTAAAACATACATGTTGTGCCATTGGAGTTTCAATTGCATCCTTCAAATTTGAAATTCGTTGGTATGAGTAAATACAGTGATGCAAGAGCAAATGAGTATGAACCATAGCTACGGAACCTGACCTGAGAACAATTCTTCTGTTGCTTTAAGCGTTGACCTGGGGTTCGGAGTGGTGGTCCTCGTGCTTTGGGCACTGCAGTTGCCTTACTAACTGCTCGTGTTTGGGTGCTCTGTGGTGGAGACAGTGTTGTGTCAACTGGAACTGGGTTACTATCTGCTGGGGTTGGGGTTAGAAGGGGTGTAGCTGGTTCTCTGTCCAGCTGAGTAGGAGTACAATCTGCGTGAGTCTGGGTTATGTGTGGTGGGGCTGGTTCTTGGGCAAGTACAACCGTTGTTCTATCTGCATCGACAGGTAGCACGATCTTTTCTGAAGATCGTGTTTTTACTCCCACAGATACTGCCACCACCCCCTCCAATTCAAATGGTTGATAAACAAGAAAAGTAATTGAATGTACAAACATTGTAAGATAGATATGTGCAATGGATAGTAGGGAAGAAAACAGGGCATGAAATAATTCACATTTATGTTGTCTAACCAGACAGAATAGCATGACATAATTTCACATATATGATGGCTAATTAAATAGGATAGCTTGACACAATTTCACATGTATGATGGCTAACTAAACAGAATAGAATGACATACTTCAAAATATGATGACTATGTAAACAGGATGACATGGTATAACTATACGATGTGTCTATTAAAGTGGTTGGCATGCCATAATTCACAAACATGCCGTCGATGGAAACATGATGGCATGATATAATTTATGGATAGAATGACATAATTCAAAATATGATGACTATGTAAACAGGTTGAGATGATATAACTATATTATGTCTTTAGAAAATGGGTTTGCATGCCATAATTTAGATACATGCTGTCTATGTAAACATCATGGCATGATATAACTCAAATATATGATTTATATACTAAGCAAGTGAGCAGAGGGAAATCACATATATGACGTGTCAACTAAGGAGATGGCATTCAATATTGTGTATATGATGTAAAAACTAAGCATTGCAATACAACATATGCATGATATGCGTAATATAACCCTGCCAAGTTTGAGCATACACCTTAAGGGGATAATAGGACTGGTCATCTGCCTATGAATCTTCCTCCGAGGAGCTATCTATAACCAGCAAGATATCTGCTTTAGCAGGTAGCATTGTCTGCTCTAAAGACCTTGTTTTCACTCCAGATTTCTCCATCACCAATTCAAATGGCTGATGCATAGGAAGAGCAGTTGAATATACAAACATTGTCGACAAATGCAATGAGAAATACAAAAAAAGAACGACATGATATAATTCACATATATGACGCTTGGCTAAACAGCATGGCATTGCATAATTCACATATATAATGCCTTGCTACAAGATAGCATTGCATAATTCACATATACAATGTCTTGTAACAAGATGGCATTGCATAATTCATATATATGGTAATTAGACACTAAACATGTGGCATTCACATAAAGCATGTCTAAACTAAGCAAATGACATAGCAATGCAAGACACCGTACACATGATATGAGCAACATAACCCTGCCAAGTTAGAGCATGCACCTGGGGGGGGGGGGGGGATAGGACTGTTCATCTGTCTCTGAATCCTGCTCTGAGGAGCTATCCGTAACCAGCAAGACATATGCTTCGTCAGATAGCATTGTCTGCTCTGAAGACCTTGTCTCCACTCCAGTTTTTTCCATGACCATGTCGAATGGCTGATGCACAGGAAGAGTAATTGAATGTACTAAAATTGTTGACAATTTTAATACGTAATAAAAAAATGATGGCATGATATAATTCACATATAAGATGATTGGCTAACTAGGGTGGCATTGTAAAATTCACATATATGATGCCTGGCTAAACAAGATGGCATTGCATGATTCACATATATGATAAAGAAACTAAACATATGACATTCATACAAGGCATGTCTAAACTAAGAAGATGACATATTTGATGTATAAAGTAAGCAATGCAAGGCACCATATGCATGATATTACCAACATCAGCATGCCAAGTTAGAGCGAAGACCTTAGGGGGTAAATAGGAGTGGTCTTCTCCTTCTGAATCCCCCTTAGAACAGTTATATTCCTCTTGATTACAATCCTAAATGGGTGGAGGGGGCTGCCTTTGCACCCACCATGGAGCGACTTCTTCATGAAATTTTATTGCCACGCAAGGCTCATCTCTTTTTCTCTACATGTTTAGTTCCATTGTGTACAATAAATGACATGCATAGGAATATAACATAGTGAGATTATGTAAGGAGTGCATGCACAAATCCAGAGTGATGGCAGCAAACTGTGGATATACCCAAAACCAATGATACCAGGCATATAACAGCTTTAGTTAAAAAATACAGATAATGGCTCCTTTAATGTTTGTTTTCACCCAACATGAAACTCGTAGTAGACACCCGAGATTAACCAGATAGTAGACATATAGTACTGATTGCTGCCCCAATATGTGTTGGGGAACGTAGTAATTTCAAAAAAATTCCTACGCACACGCAAGATCATGGTGAGGCAAAGCAACGAGAGGGGAGAGTGTCGTCCATGTACCCTCGTAGACCGTAAGAGGAAGCGTTATGACAACGCGGTTGATGTAGTCATATGTCTTCACGATCGACCAATCCTAGTACCGAACGTACGACACCTCCACGATCTGCACATGTTCAGCTCGGTGACGTCCCACGAACTCACGATCCAGTAGAGCTTCGAGGGAGAGTTCCGTCAGCATGACGACGTGATGACGGTGTTGGAGAAGCTACCGATGCAGGGCTTCGCCTAAGCACCGCTACGATATGACCGAGGTGGATTATGGTGGAGGGGGGCACCGCACATGGCTAAAAGATCAATGATCAACTTGTGTGTCCATGGGGTGCCCCCTGCCCCCATATATACAGGAGCAAGGGGGAGGCCGGCTGGCCCTAGGAGAGCGCGCCAAGAGGAGGAGTCCTCCTCCTAGTGGAAGTAGGACTCCCCTTTCCTAGTCCCACTAGGAGCGGGAAGGAAAGAGTGGGAGAGGGGAAAGGCAAGGGGGGTGCCGCCGCCCCTTCCTTGTCCTATTCGAACTCAAGGTGAGGGGGCGCGCGGCTTGCCCTGGCCGGCCCTCTCTCTCTCTCCACTAGGGCCATCAAGGCCCATTAGCCCCCGGGGGGTTCCGGTAACCCCTCCGACACTCTAGTTTTCTCCGAGATGATCCGAAACCCTTCCGGTGTCCGAATATAGCCGTCCAATATATCAATCTTTATGTCTCGACTAGTTTGAGACTCCTCGTCATGTCCGTGATCACATCCGGGACTCCGAACTACCTTCGGTACATCAAAACACATAAACTCATAATACCGATCATCACCGAACGTTAAGCGTGCGGACCCTACGGGTTCGAGAACTATGTAGACATGACCGAGACTCATCTCCTGTCAATAACCAATGGCGGAACCTGGCTACTCATATTGGTTCCTACATATTCTACGAAGATCTTTATCGGTCAAACCGCATAACAACATACGTTGTTCCCTTTGTCATCGATATGTTACTTGCCCAAGATTCGATCGTCGGTATCTCAATACCTAGTTCAATCTCGTTATCGGCAAGTCTCTTTACTCATTCCATAATACATCATCCTGCAACTAACTCATTAGTTTCATTGCTTGCAAGGCTTATAGTGATGTGCATTACCGAGAGGGCCCAGAGATACCTCTCCGATGATCAGAGTGACAAATCCTAATCTCGATCTATGCCAACTCAAGAAGTACCATCGGAAACACCTATAGAGCACCTTTATAATCACCCAATTAGGTTGTGACATTTGGTAGCACACAAAGTGTTCCTCTGGTATTCGGGAGTTGCATAATCTCATAGTCATAGGAACATATATAAGTCATGAAGAAAGCAATAGCAATATACTAAACAATCAAATGCTAAGCTAATGGAATGGGTCAAGTCAATCACATCATTCTCTAATGATGTGATCCCGTTAATCAAATGACAATTCATGTCTATGGTTAGGAAACTTAACCATCTTTGGTTCAACGAGCTAGTCAAGTAGAGGCATACTAGTGACACTATGTTTGTCTATGTATTCACACATGTACCAAGTTTCCGGTTAATACAATTCTAGCATGAATAATAACCATTTATCATGATATAAGGAAATATAAATAACAACTTTATTATTGCCTCTAGGGCATATTTCCTTCAGTCTCCCACTTGCACTAGAGTCAATAATCTAGATTACACAGTAATGATTCTAACACCCATGGAATCTTGGTGCTGATCACGTTTTGCTCGTGAGAGAGGCTTAGTCAACGGGTCTGCAACATTCAGATCCGTATGTATCTTGCAAATCTCTATGTCTCCCTCCTTGACTTGATCATGGATGGAATTGAAGTGTCTCTTGATGTGCTTGGTTCTCTTGTGGAATCTGGATTCCTTTGCTAAGGCAATTGCACCAGTATTGTCACAAAAGATTTTAATTGGACCCGATGCACTAGGTATGACACCTAGATCGGATATGAACTCCTTCATCCAGACTCCTTCAAATGCTGCTTCAGAAGGAGCTATGTACTCCGCTTCGCATGTACATCCCGCCACGACGCTTTGCTTAGAACTGCACCAATTGACAGCTCCACAGTTTAGTATAAACACATATCCGGTTTGTGACTTAGAGTCATCCGGATCAGTGTCAAAGCTTGCATCGACATAACCATTTACGACGAGCTCTTTGTCACCTCCATAAACGAGAAACATATCCTTAGTCCTTTTCAGGTATTTCAGGATGTTCTTGACCGCTGTCCAGTGATCCACTCCTGGATTACTTTGGTACCTCCCTGCTAAACTAATAGCAAGGCACACATCAGGTCTGGTACACAACATTGCATACATGATAGAGCCTATGACTGAAGCATAGGGAACACCTTTCATTTTCTCTCTATCTTCTGCAATGGTCGGGCATTGAGTCTGACTCAACTTCACACCTTGTAACACAGGCAAGAAACCTTTCTTTGCTTGATCCATTTTGAACTTCTTCAAAACTTTTTCAAGGTATGTGCTTTGTGAAAGTCCAATTAAGTGTCTTGATCTATCTCTATAGATCTTGATGCCCAATATATAAGCAGCTTCACTGAGGTCTTTCATTGAAAAACTCTTATTCAAATATCCTTTTTTGTTATCCAGAAATTATATATCATTTCCAATCAATAATATGTCATCCACATATAATATTAGAAATGCTACAAAGCTCCCACTCACTTTCTTGTAAATACAGGCTTCTCCAAAAGTCTGTATAAAACCATATGCTTTGATCACACTATCAAAACATTTATTCCAACTCTGAGATGCTTGCACCATTCCATAGATGGATCACTAGAGCTTACACACTTTGTTAGCATCCTTTGGATCGATAAAACATTCAGGTTGCATCATATACAACTCCTCTTCCAGAAATCCATTTAGGAATGCAGTCTTTATATCCATTTGCCAAATTTCGTAATCATAAAATGCGGCAATTGCTAACATGATTCGGACGGACTTAAGCATCGCTACATGTGAGAAAGTCTCATCATAGTCAACTCCTTGAATTTGTCGAAAACCTTTCGCAACAAGTCGAGCTTTGTAGACAATAACATTACCGTCAGCGTCAGTCTTCTTCTTGAAGATCCATTTATTCTCGATGGCTTGCCATCATCGGGCAAGTCAACCAAAGTCCACACTTTGTTCTCATACATGGATCCCATCTCAGATTTCATGGCCTCGAGCCATTTTGCGGAATCTGGGCTCATCATCGCTTCCTCATAGTTCGTAGGTTCGTCATGGTGAAGTAACATGACCTCCAAAACAGGATTACTGTACCACTCTGGTGCGGATCTTACTCTGGTTGACCTACGAGGTTCGGTAGTAACTTGATCTGAAGTTACATGATCATCATCATTAGCTTCCTCACTAATTGGTGTAGGAGTCACAAGAACAAATTTCTGTGATGAACTATTTCCAATAAGGGAGCAGGTATAGTTACCTCATCAAGTTCTACTTTCCTCCCACTCACTTCTTTAGAGAGAAACTCCTTCTCTAGAAAGGATCCATTCTTAGCAACGAATGTCTTGCCTTCGGATCTGTGATAGAAGGTGTACCCAACAGTCTCCTTTGGGTATCCTATGAACACACATTTCTCCGATTTGGGTTCGAGCTTATCAGGTTGAAGCTTTTTCACATAAGCATCGCAGCCCCAAACTTTAAGAAACGACAACTTTGGTTTCTTGCCAAACCACAGTTCATAAGGCGTCGTTTCAACGGATTTAGATGGTGACCTATTTAACGTGAATGCAGCCGTCTCTAAAGCATAACCCCAAAACGATAGTGGTAAATCAGTAAGAGACATCATAGATCGCACCATATCTAGTAAAGTACGATTACGACGTTCGGACACACCATTACGATGTGGTGTTCCGGGTGGCGTGAATTGCGAAACTATTCCGCATTGTTTCAAATGAAGTCCAAACTCATAACTCAAATATTCTCCTCCACGATGAGATCGTAGAAACTTTATTTTCTTGTTATGATGATTTTCCACTTCACTATGAAATTCTTTGAACTTCTCAAATGTTTCGGACTTGTGTTTCATCAAGTAGATATACCCATATCTGCTTGAATCATCTATGAAGGTGAGAAAATATCGATACCCGCCGCGAGCCTCTATATTCATCGGACCACATACATCAGTATGTATGATTTCCAACAAATCTGTTGCTCGCTCCATTGTTCCGGAGAATGGCATTTTAGTCATCTTGCCCATGAGGCATGGTTCACAAGTACCAAGTGATTCATAATCAAGTGATTCCAAAAGTCCATCAGAATGGAGTTTCTTCATGCGCTTTACACCAATATGACCTAAACGGCTGTGCCACAAATAAGTTGCACTATCATTATCAACTCTGCATCTTTTGGCTTCAATATTATGAATATGTGTATCACTACTATCGAGATTCATCAAAAATAGACCACTCTTCAAGGGTGCATGACCATAAAAGATATTACTCATATAAATAGAACTACCATTATTCTCAGATTTAAATGAATATCCGTGTCACATCAAACAAGATCCAGATATAATGTTCATGCTCAATGCTGGCACCAAATAACAATTATTCGGGTCTAAAACTAATCCCGAAGGTAGATGTAGAAGTAGCATGTCAACCGCGATCACATCGACTTTGGAACCATTTCCCACGTGCATCGTCACCTCGTCCTTAGCCAATCTTCGCTTAATCCGTAGTCCCTATTTCGAGTTGCAGATATTAGCAATAGAACCAGTATCAAATACCCAGTTGCTACTACGAGCATTAGTAAGGTACACATCAACAACATGTATATCACATATACCTTTGTTCACCTTGCCATACTTCTTATCCGCCAAATACTTGGGGCAGTTCTGCTTCTAGTTTCCAGTCTCTTTGCAGTAGAAGCACTCAATCTCAGGCTTAGGTCCAGACTTGGGCTTCTTCACTTGAGCAGCAACTTGCTTGCCGTTCTGCTTGAAGTTCCCCTTCTTCCCTTTACCCTTTTTCTTGAACTGGTGGTCTTGTTAACCATCAACACTTGATGCTCCTTGTTGATTTCTACCTCCGCAGCCTTTAGCATCGCGAAGAGCTCGGGAATCGTCTTATCCATCCCTTGCATATTATAGTTCATCACAAAGCTCTTGTAGCTTGGTGGCCGTGATTGAAGAAATCTGTCAATGACACTATCATCTGGAAGATTAACTCCTAGTTGAATCAAGTGATTGTAGTACCCAAACATTCTGAGTATATGTTCACTGACAAAACTATTCTCCTCCATTTTGCAGCTGCAGAACTTATTGGAGACCTCATATCTCTCAATCTGGGCATTTTCTTGAAATATTAACTTCAACTCTTGGAAAATCTCATATGCTCCATGACGTTCAAAACGTTGTTGAAGTCCCGGTTCTAAGCCATAAAGCATGGCACACTGAACTATCGAGTAGTCATCAACACGCGACTGCCAAGCATTCACAATGTCTGCAGTTGCCGGCGTGGGTGGTACACCTAGCGGTGCTTCTAGGACGTAATTCTTCTGTGCAACAATGAGGATAATCCTCAAGTTATGGACCCAGTCCGTGTAATTTCTACCATCATCTTTCAACTTTTCTTTCTCAAGGAACGCATTAAAATTCAACGGAACAACAACATGGGCCATCTATCTACAACAACATAGACATGCAAAATACTATCAAGTACTAAGTTAATGATAAATTAAAGTTCAATTAATCAAATTACTTAAGAACTCCCACTCGGACAGACATCCCTCTAATCATCTAAGTGATCACGTGATCCATATCAACTAAACCATGTCCGATCATCACGTGAGATGGAGTAGTTTTCAATGGTGAACATCACTATGTTGATCATATCTACTATATGATTCACGCTCGACCTTTCGGTCTCAGTGTTCCGAGGCCATATCTGCATATGCTAGGCTCGTCAAGTTTAACCCGAGTATTCCGCGTGTGCAAAACTGGCTTGCACCCATTGTATGTGAACGTAGAGCTTATCACACCCGATCATCACGTGGTGTCTCGGCACGACGAACTTTCGCAACGGTGCATACTCAGGGAGAACACTTATACCTTGAAATTTAGTGAGAGATCATCTTATAATGCTACTGTCGATCTAAGCAAAATAAGATGCATAACAGATAAACATCACATGCAATCAATATAAGTGATATAATATGGCCATCATCATCTTGTGCCTTTGATCTCCATCTCCAAAGCACCATCATGATCACCATCGTCACCGGCGCAACACCTTGATCTCCATCGTAGCATCATTGTCGTCTCGCCAACTATTGCTTCTACCACTACCACTATTGTTTAGTGATAAAGTAAAGCAATTACATGGCGATTGCATTTCATACAATAAAGCGACAACCATATGGCTCCTGCCAGTTGCCGATAACTGTGTTACAAAACATGATCATCTCATACAATAAAATTTAGCATCATGTCTTGACCATACCACATCACAACATGCCCTGCAAAAACAAGTTAGGCATCCTCTACTTTGTTGTTGCAAGTTTTACGTGGCTGCTACGGGCTGAGCAAGAACCGTTCTTACCTACGCATCAAAAACCACAATGCGGCATAGTGATTGCTTTTTGATATTCAGAAAGAACCCTGTTCATTGAATACGATTCAACTAAAGTTGGAGAAACAGACACCCACTAGCCACCTGTGTGCGAAGCACGCCGGTAGAACCAGCCTCCCGTAAGCGTACGCGTAATGTCGGTTTGGGCCGCTTCATCCAACAATGCTGCTGAATCAAGAATAACCTAGTGACGGCAAGCAATATGTATATACCCACGCCCACAACTCCTTTGTGTTCTACTCATGCATATAACATCTACGCATAAACCTGGCTCTGATACCACTGTTGGGGAACGTAGTAATTTCAAAAAAATTCCTATGCACATGCAAGATCATGGTGATGCATAGCAACGAGAGGGGAGAGTGTCATCCACGTACCCTCATAGACCGTAAGTGGAAGCGTTGTGACAACGCGGTTGATGTAGTCATACATCTTCACGATCGACCAATCCTAGTACCGAACATACGACACCTCCACGATATGCACATGTTTAGCTCGGTGACGTCCCACGAACTCACGATCCAGTAGAGCCTCGAGGGAGAGTTTCGTCAGCACGACAGCATGATGACAGTGTTGAAGAAGCTTCCGACGCAGGGCTTCACCTAAGCACCGCTACGATATGACCGAGGTGGATTATGGTGGAGGGGGGCACCGCACACGGCTAAAAGATCAATGATCAACTTGTGTGTCCATGTGTGCCCCTGCCCCCGTATATAAAGGAGCAAGGGGGGAGGCCGGCCCTAGGAGGGTGCGCCAAGAGGAGGAGTCCTCCTCCTAGCGGGAGTAGGACTCCCCTTTCCTAGTCCCACTAGGAGGGGGAAGGAAGGAGTGGGAGAGGGGAAAGGCAAGGGGGGCGCTCCCCCTTCCTTGTCCTATTCAGACTCAAGGGGAGGGGGCGCGCGGCCTGCCCTGGCCGGCCCCTCTCTCTCTCCACTAGGGCCCATCAAGGCCCATTAGCCCCCGGGGGGTTCCCGTAACCCATCCGGCACTCCGGTTTTCTCCAAGATCATCCAAAACCCTTCCGATGTCCAAATATAGCCGTCCAATATATCAATCTTTATGTCTCGACCATTTCGAGACTCCTTGTCATGTCCGCGATCACATCCGGGACTCCGTACTACCTTCGATACATCAAAACACATAAACTCATAATACCGATCGTCACCGAACGTTAAGCATGCGGACCCCACGGGTTCGAGAACTATGTAGACATGACCGAGACTCATCTCCGTCAATAACCAATAGCGGAACCTGGATGCTCATATTGGTTCCTACATATTCTACGAAGATCTTTATCGGTCAAACCGCATAAAAACATAAGTTGTTCCCTTTGTCATCGGTATGTTACTTGCCCGAGATTCGATCGTCAGTATCTCAATACCTATTTCAATCTCGTTACCGGCAAGTCTCTTTACTCATTCCGTAATACATCATCCCGCAACTAACTCATTAGTTGCATTGCTTGCAAGGCTTATAGTGATGTGCATTATGGAGAGGGCCAGAGATACCTCTCCAACAATCGGAGTGGCAAATGCTAATCTCGATCTATGCCAACTCAACAAGTACCATCAAAGACACCTGTAGAGCACCTTTATAATCATCCAGTTACGTTGTGACGTTTGGTAGCACATAAAGTTTTCCTCCGGTATTCGGGAGTGGCATAATCTCATAGTCATAGGAACATGTATAAGTCATGAAGAAAGTAATATCAATATACTAAACAATCAAATGCTAAGCTAACGGAATGGGTCAAGTCAATCACATCATTCTCTAATGATGTGATCCCGTTAATCAAATGACAACTCATGTCTATGGTTAGGAAAGTTAACCATCTTTGATTCAACGAGTTACTATCAAAACTGAACGCACCAGTAGCAGAAAAGCAGTAGCAACAGCAGCGCGTGCGAGAGCCGGGGCTGCTGGTCGTGTAGCAGCATCAATCGACTGACTTTTCATCTCTGGTCAGTCGATTTTCCAGCCGTTGGATACGAAATCAAGGGTCTGCAGTTCATCTTCAACCTCCACCCCCCTGAGCCACCACCCACCACTGGCCAAACCACCGCCCCCCGCCGCCCGCGGCTGGCGGTGCGCCGCCCCGCCTGCCCTGAAACCACTCCCCACCACCGGTCCACCGCCCCCGGCCATCCCTCTAGGCCCCTCGTGCCAAGATTTTTCTCCGATGATCCCCACGCCACTGCCCCACCACCACCGGCGACCACCGCCCCACCCTGAACCCTAAGATATATAATGGGGTACCTCTCCAGCGAGCCCCCTCCCCACTGTGACTGGTTCTTCCTTAACTTCGGTGAGCCCCCTGAAAATCGACTAACCCAAAAGTCGATTCAGTCGACTGAAGTGTAGCTAAATCGAAGAACCATCACAAGCAAGAGCAAGAGCGAGAGCAGCAGCGCAAGCAAGAGCAAGAGCAGACCAGGCAGGGGACCGAGAGCAAGAGTAGAGCAGTAGCGCGAGTGAGATCTAAAGTAGAAGCAGCTCCTACTGATGTGGACGTCGCCGCCGAGGGAGCGATGCCGTGGAGGAAGTGGCCGCCGCCGCCGCCGTGTATGGAGCCGCGCCATGTTGCCTCGGGACCGAGCACTGGCAGCACCGTGAGATCAAATCAAGAAGAAAATGTGGCGATTAGTGTACAACCTCTTTGGTGGCGCTGATTAGGCCTCAGCTTCATCCGAGGAAACGGCGTTGATTCTGCTCTTCCGGTGGTCCAGGTGAAGACGGCGGTGTGGGAGTGGAGGTGGCGTGAAAGACGAGGGGAACGTCAGGGCAGCTCCTTGGAGGTGGAGGACGGGGTGGCTGAACCGGCGGGACGATGAGATCGATGATGGATTCTCATCCGGTGTGGTGGATGAGGGACGTCGAGGTATTGCCGTGGATGACATCGTCGGGGAAGAGGCTCCGTCTGGGTGGCAGACGGAGGAGGGTGTGGGGCTTCGCGGGTTTTCGCGGACTCGATGTACGAATGGGTGGGCGGATGGGATGGGAATGGGGAACCATGGCTTAGGGACGCGCTTGTCCGAAATGTGGGGTAAGTTATGGAAGTACCCCCACTGATTTGAGTTAGGCGGTTCTTTCGGTTCAAGGGTATCACGGGCATTTCGCATATCAGGATTTCGCAGGAGATGGGAGTTTTCACGCGCATTGTAATTTTTGGATAGTAAGGTGCGGGTTGAGATGGAAGGAGTTTTCGAAGAACAACAGACAAAGATCTTAAATATTTCGGGGTAACAAGGCATGGGTTGAAGAGGCGGGAGTTTTGCAGCATGATAGACAGAGATGCTAGCTTGAAATTTCGGCATAACAAGGCGCGGCTTGAAATTTCGGGAGAACAAGATTAATGTGTACAAAAAAAGACAATTCACACCTCATCACTAGAGAGAGTCATGTCCCGTTTTACTATATTACTAGAAATGCATTCAAATACCACAATAAAAAAACTAAAAAAATCAGGACAACAAACATAACATGTACAATACCAAATCAATTTGCACTTCCCTCAACAATAAAAAATCAATTCGTGTTGTCTAGCATATGGACTAAATTTGAGTACATTTTCCATGTTTGAATGAGATTGTACTCGGGTTAGTTATACAACCATCTAAATGTTATCTTCACAACACATGACATGAATAAAGCAGTAGTAAATACCTATATAAATACGAACTACATGTACATACAATCTCAAATTCAAATATATGTATCAATTTTATGTTGAATTCAAATCATAGTACATGTATGCTCTAGCTAGATGTTTGGAATCTAAACCATGTATGATACTACGTACAATGTGTTTAACACACACAACACACACAAACACCATTTAGACTAGTAAGGTACACGTGCATTACACGCATGAGATTTGGCAACCAAATTATGAATAAATACCACATTATAGCATGTAAGTTTTGAGTCATATATGCATGATGTAGATGTTCGTTTAATTCTTATAGTTCGTCTCATTCAAAATCATTTAGTTTTTATAAAAAGCTAATCTATTTTAAGATTCATGGAATTGTGCTTTGTAAAGCATAAAGTAAAAGCAAATAATGGTAATTCATGGAGAAAAACATTTGAGCAATTATGATACAGAAGATTCTAGAACAAATAAGAAGTGCTTGTGTTTTGAGGTTTGTGCATTATGCTTAAGTTCAACCATTGAGTCTTCTAGATTGTACATATGGAAAAATCTGGTGGAATGTCGATGATATCTAATGGCCAGTAGTGCTCGGATTTGCCATCTCTGCACCGTCGGATTGGGTTCATCCAACAACCATCTTTCAAAGTTAAAGTTATCCGCACACTATATAGAAGATATAGAATATAATATATAGGGGTATATATATATATATGTGATGTGAAAGCCACCCAACATCTCCAATTAGAATAGTGTGTCCATGCACGGATGCAATGTGGCCAAACGATATCTGCCATCGGTATTTCAAATTCAAATCAGTCTGACCTTGTTCAATGAGTATATAGTATAGCGTGCTCATTTCGAAACATGGGTTTCAAACATCATGATCTCCTATTCAAATATTTGAATTCAACTTTACATTGATTATGACCTCACCTAGTCTTTTACACCCACACAGTCATCTTCTCTTTATAATTGTACCACTTACTTTCTCTCGTGCATGCATGCACACACACTACCACTCGGCATTATCCATTGCACACATGCAATATTTTTGTTCAGGTCGGTCTCCCATGCATGCACGCACACACACACACATCTCCCCCTCTTCATCATATCAGGCATTCTTTATCTCTCACGTGCATGCGCAATGATCGATGTTCCTCTATGTGGTGTGTATATATAGCTATGTCTTTCCTAGTTTTCCACACAAACCGATCAATCTATATATCTAGTGAGGCTCACCCTCTTTCCCATGCACACATCGATCAATCTATACCTCTCTAAATAGGATTGCATAGCTAATACACCCACATTAATTATATATCCAATGTCGCCTTCTCATCATCCATGCCTTCCGCTTCATCTCTCAGACGCGCGCACAGTGACAAAGACAGGGGCAGTAAGGGCTAATGTGAATGTGATTAGTAGATCAATTGCTGGTAAAAAGGTTTAAGTTGATGAATTGACCCTCCACGTAAAGGATTATCAATGCTTGGCCCCCTAGCTCATTTATTTTTCATGGCTCTGCCACTGCGCGCAACATCGCACGTTCTCGCCCCCTCTCTTTAAATATCGATCTCGCACTTGTGCACTCCTTCATAGTGTCCCTCCACTTGTCCCCTCGCACCATCTTCCAGCCCCCACCAGATTTTTCCACATGTACAATCTAGAAGGCTCCATGGTTGAACTTAAGCATAATGAACAAACCTCAAAACACAAGTGCTTCTCCTTTGTTCTAGAATCTCCCGTATCATAACTACCGAAACTTTTTTCTAGTTGAATTGCCATTATTTGTTTTTACTTTATGTTTTACAACGCACAATTACATGAGTCATAAAATAGATTAACTTTTTTATAAAAACAAACATCTACATCATGCATATATGACTCAAAGCTTACATGCTATAGTGTGGTATTTATTCATAATTTGGTTGCCAAATCTGATGTGTGCAATGCACGTGTAGCTTACTAGTACTTTCAGTATGTGCAAAGCACGTAGAATTCCAATGTCACGCTACATAGTGTCTCTCTTTCAGTTCATGAAGCCACATGTCACATGTGGAGGCGTTGTCGCGACCTCCTTGTGTGGATTGATCATAGTGACGTGCTGCTAGTTCCAGAAGAATGTACTCGTCCTCTCTCACGCACGCTGGCAGTACATGCACGAAGCGAAGATGTGCATGCACGCACTCATTCCCTCGCACGCACACGCGGGTACACGGTGGGATACATTTTTGTACGAAGATCCACCCCATGTGATAATTTGACGCGTGTAAAGTCCTTCACTTCATTGATGGTCAATTAATACATCGCATGCAAATTGAGTGGACGCGAGGGAGGACGTAGTTGAGAAAGACATTACTAATCCACTGCGTGCATGCGAGTAGCTAAATCATGGGTTGGTACTTCCATTGGTATCCTTCGTATTTTGTGCCAATTTTTTTACCATATTTTAAGTAACATGATATTTATGCATGTCATAAAAAGTGGCATAAAAAAGGGGCCAATAAACCAGGACACAAGCAACATGATCAGTTTTTTTCCAAGGCTACTGTTGGTGGCCTTTGTATTTAAATATGGACGAAGTGGAGTAGTTCTTTATCTTAGCCTCGTAGGGCTCTCCCAGCGCCTGGGCTCGCCTCCCCTCCTCGCCCACCTGATCCCGCCATGGAGGATTCCGCCATGGATAATCCCTTAGATCCTAGGATCCCGCGGGTTGCCCTCTCACTGCGCCCCGCAGCACTGCCACCTTTGAGCGAAACCCACATGTGTTTTAGAGGGGATCCATTGCTCTGGAATCACAGATTAGTGGTGCTGGAGGACATGCCAGGATTGCATTTCAGATCAAGGAAGCGTCACATTGATTGGCGAGAAGTTCTAAGGAGCTGCGCCTGGCGCAACACAAGGCAGAGGCGCTAGTCGATCTCAGGGAAGAGATGCCGAGGGATGTCAGCATCTGGCAGCGTCGCGTTGATTTGGAGCTAGGGCTAATGGCATAGATCATATTCATGGAGTCAACTATGGAGGAAAGTACGCGCATGCCTGCAGAATGGCATGAGCAGCCGGTGCAACTGTTCAAATGGGCAGCAGGAGAAGCCAAATCGTGGGACCAGCTGCGGCGGCGCCGCTGGGCATGTATCGTAGGCGAGGTGAGCTACCCTCCTTCCCCGCCAGCGATGCAGTGACCTACTCGGTTGCTGCTGCAGTGAACTTGCGGCGCCATGGTGGTTTGCAACAATGACAATCACTCCATCTATATGTATTGTATTCCCGTGAAAATACTTGGTCATTTGGAAAAAGATGGTAATTGATTTATCACTAGTTTTTGAATGCTTGGTCGTGACAATCACCTGAAGCCACAACCAGAAGTCTCCGTCGCGTAATACTTACGATCGGCCAGACCCACGACACGCGTCGGCTTGGTCTGACATGTAAGATCTGTTACATCACTGACTTGTGCGACCGTATTTGAGCAATAGTACTTGAAATTTGTGTTCCAGGAAACTCATTGGGAGCCGGTTCGGGCCTCGAAACCAAAACCATGAATTAATATTTAGCTTGTTCCCATCACATTCCAAAAGTGTATACAAATGCTCCCACCTCGTTTCTTGTTTCTTAACATATCAACCAATATGAGATGTGGGCGTGCATATTTTCAATGACTCAAGACTACCAAACAGGACATCCAGCGGTTAGTTCATTGCATGCAATGCTATTAATTAGCAAATAAACATTAAGTTCTATCGTTTTCCCCTCCTTCTTGGTCACGGCGCACAACCTAAGATGACTTATTCACCTAGACAGAGGGAGTAGTATAATTAAGTGCAAACCTACTCACACCTAGTACGTATCAAACCTGAACGTGTTCCCACTGTCCATGTTTTAGTACTAGTGCTAGTACTAGGTTATAAAAAGGGGAACTAGTACATAGCCGAAAATCACTCTACCTCTTCCTCCTCATAAGTCTTTCTTATTCGTCCATCCTTGCCATGACCGGTGTGTAGAGCTCTAGGTTGAGAACTATCCGAATTACTCGTAACAAGGGAGCGGCCACCAAGGCCGCGGAAAAAAAGAGAGGGCTCGCCACCTTGCAGAGACCTCGAAAGATCTCTCACGGGCAGGCGAGGGATCCCAGGAGCGCCCTAGCCGCGGAGGCGAGGGCTCCCAGGAGCGCCGTAGCCGCGGAGGTGAACATGCCAAGCTGGCGGCACTGGAGTCGTTATCCCTCGACACCATGCCCGATCAGATCAATAAGCAGGAGGATTTCATCGACGACTTGGTGGAGCTACTGAAGGAGAACCTCGACGACATGCCTGTCGGCGTCCTGGGAACGGGGGTCCCCAGACTTGCCTGCCTGCGGCCCACGGCGTGGCTCCACCAGCGGCCCTGTACGGCCCATCCTCATCAGCGAACACTCAAGACCCTCGCGAGGGGCCATGCCTCGCAAGGCGAACGACACAAGGCCTCCTCAGGGGCGACCTCACCAGGATGGCTCGCGAGGGACAGAGAGATCAAGGCGAAGGGCACCTCGCAAGGTCCCTGTGACGCAAGCCATGATGAAAAAGGCCAGGCGGGCGCCAGCACGCGCAGCATACTCATTTCCTCTTTGGTGCTAAAGAGGCAAGCGCAGGCGAGGAGTCCGGAGGTATCAGGCAAAGGTTTCCATATCGGTGCAACAAGACCAAGACCATCAGGATGGCAGGACAGAGGTCACCATGGAGCCCAGGACGGCATCACCACCAGAACCTTTGGCAGGCGAAGACCACCTTTTGTCAGGATAACTTGTACTAGTTGTCTCCCTTCAAATTTGGCCGTTGTTGGATCCCTTCCCGCCTACATTTGGGAAGAGGACCAGGGCCTCTATAAATAGGACTAGCCACCACAGTAGGAGGAAACAGATCTGGAGACGGGTCTGGGATCATTCAGATCATCCTCGACCACACAAGCTCACAGAGCTCCAGAACACCTCCCCTCAGGAGGCTGTTCTTCCCTTGTATTCGTTCATCCACAGCCTAAGAGGCAATCCACCACACCACACTGGAGTAGGGTATTACACCACATCGGTGGCCCGACCCAGTATAAACCATGTGTCCTTTGTTCTACGAGTTCAGTGTGCTGAGCTTTGAGATCATGGTGAGAGCGTGAGCTAGGAGGGAGGAGAGATCTTCGTGCGCACCCATGAGTTCGAACCTCAAGGGTTTTGCCGGAACCTGAAATCTGACATTTGGCGTGCCAGGTAGGGGTGCGCCGAAGCCTCTCTTCCATTAGCAGACCCGCCAGCACTCTACAGCGCCAATGTCCGACGACCTGAGGGCCAATGCCGACCACTGGGTAGCTTGGCCAGCCCGGGCGGCATCGGCCGCCCAAGAAGACCTCAACTCCGAGCTCCAGGCGGCACACGCACCGCCAAACGATGCGGGGCGCAGGCGGCGTGGTTCAGTGCCGTCCACCCTTACCCCATGGTGCGCGTGAGCCGCCGCAAGGTCCTCAAGCTACGCCACGGCGATGGCACCGCACACCCGACAGGAACAAGCGAACATGAGGGCTGCGCCCATAGTGGCGAGGGAGCTGCTGCAGTGCTGACTAATGGAGAGCGACCGAGATGCATTGCTGGAGCACGTTGCCGAGCTGTTGGACGCCGCGGCCAGGGTTACGTCGCCTTTCTGCTCCTTGCTTACGCCTCAGGTTGTGGCCGGATAGCATGGTGGGCCTCGTCGCACCAGCACACCCCCGGGAGCACCAGGAGGTTTCGTCGGCATCGGCACAACCAGCGGCGCCAGGCACCCAACCGCACCTATGCCTCCCCCGATGGGCGCAGGCATAAGCATTGCCACCCACGGTCTCAGTAGGATGCCACCCTACCATCGTCAAAGCGGCGCGCCAGGCCGGGCGACGTGGAGCGCGGGGCACTTCAGCGAGGTTTTCGAGGCGACGGCTCCGGAGACCTATGTGCCCCGCATGATGGACCAGGAGTACACGCCGGAAGATGACCCCGACTCGTTCCTCGAGCCGGGTTGGGAAGAGGAGACGCTGGAAGTTGAGGCCTTCCAGGAGCCACCCGGGAGCCTCACCGACCACGCCGGTGACAACAACCACAGGGTACCACTAATCTCTCAGGAGCAGGCTTACGCTAACCATGGGTTGCAAGTGAATCAGGTCACAGTGGTGGACGATGGCCCCAGCACGGCATCCCCCCTTCCACCAGGGGAAGCGCACTAGGGGCTGTGTGGGAGGAGACGGGAGCAAGGACCCTCCCCACATTGCATGGAGCAAGGCATCACCCGGAGGTAGGTCCTCTGCCGGGGAGGCACTGGCAAGCCTTCCCCCCGGCAGAGGGCCCGTGGTCGCCGAGGGCGCTGCTAGCGTCCCCTTTGCCCCTTGTCATCGTCCTGGTTTCTGGACGCCCAACGGTGGTCAAGGGCAGCGCAAGGCAGGGCCCTCGCCTGGCAATATGAAGCAAGGCTCACGCCTGTGAAGGTCTCCGCTTATGACACTCTCACGTAATAATGAGTGGGGCTGTACACGCCCCGGAGTCTTCAGAGTGCCGCCCTCGGGCCTCGGGGGCTCCCGCCCACGTCCTAGTGGAAGCACCATGCTCCACGCTGGCCGTCGACACTGTCCCCCAATGACTATGCTTACAGCCAGTGAAAGCACTTAGCTCCGCGCTGGTGGGAAGACAAGAAGACTAGCTAGGTGCCGGACGCGGCCCTTTTCTTTTGACCTCTTTTTCTGTAGCTCAGACTTGCAGCTTTTGATCTTGAATTTGAAGTTGCATTTCCATTGGCAATTGTGGGGGCATCCTTTCTCGTTTATGTTGATTTCGTGAGTTTCTGGATTCGTGTTTTGTTTGAGATTCGCGTCCGCTATCTCCCCCCTTTCGAGCACCTCGCGAGCGGGCGCTGGCAGCGGCGTACACGCACTACGTGTGGGCCTTGTCATTACTGGTGCTCGATTCTCGTGAGGCCTTCTCCGGTGGACCAGCGGACCCCTCAGGAAACCAAAACCTCGCGAGCTCGTGAGGGGATCCCCTCAGAAGGAATGCACATCTGCAGCTGCCAAATCAGTTTGAAGCTCGACTGAACCAAAGGAAGTTACGACAACAAGCCCACAAGGGGTGCCGCGAGCACACGAAAGCGCGCTTTAAGCCTAGTCGAGGGAATAAAGTGGTAGCCTATTTACATGAGGGGCTCCCCCTCCCCAAAATGCTCTTACATTGTGAGGGGCCGTACCCAAGCTTTTGTGTCCAGGTTCAAAATAAAGGAGCGCAGGCTCAGTCGGATGTGTCACTTGCCTCCCGAATCGCTTCCAGACAGGCTGCTGGCGCCATCGTTGTCGCTGTCTTCACCGCCATCAATCACGTCGCCCTCGTCCGCTACGACCACCACTGTGTCATCATCAGAAGCAAAGGCCCTAACTAGGGCATCCACATTGTCGTCCACCCAGTGCGCTAGGTTGTCCCGGATGACCTCAGGCACCGGGGCAATGGCGGCATCAAAATCAAAGTTAGGATTGGTGTATAGGAGATGGATGAAGACGCGGGAGAATGCACGCCCGAGGAGGACCCGACTCTTTTTGTCCACAAGCTCACGACCCCTCTCAGCTCGGTTCTCTAGGCGTGTCACGACGTCGGTGAAGAAGCAAAGATGGCCGGCGTAGTCCTCGGCGTGTGGGTGGGGAGCGTGCTCATCACAGATGGTACCAAGCGCCTGATTGGCCCTCGTCCTGAGGTCCCGAAGCATGGGAACACGCTCACGCAGTAGCATCTGTCAGTGAAGCACCTCCTTTCTTTTCTGCTGAGCGAAGGACTCGACGCTGGCAACCCACTATTGAAGAGAGAGCAGCTCGGCACGGGCGGAAGCCAGCTCCGCGTACACTTAGATCAGGGCGGCAACGGCGGCTTTCTCGCGCTTTTTTGCCTCAGCCAGCCCTGACCTGATGGCAGTGGCCCTGCCCACAGCTTCGGCTTCCACGAGCTTCAGCTTCAGGTCATACCTGCCAGCAAGATCCGCGCGAGCCTCAGCCACCCTGCAGTCGACCTCCTCCTGGGCCCTGGCCTCACGCGCGCCGACAACATCCTCTGCTTAGGCGACTTGGCGCTCCCTCGTCTCCAACCGCTCAAGCTCGAGGCCGCGCTCTGTGGCCTCCAGCAACAGTGGTTCCTCGCGCCTCGAGATCTCCTCCTTGTTGGACGGTGCGCCCTTTATCGACGCCAAGGCAGCTCTGCGCGCCTCCACCTGCTGCTCCAGGGAGGCGTTCAAGGCCTGGAGCACTCGCCTGCATTCCTCGGCGGCCGCGCAACGATTTTCCGCCTCCCTGGCCTCCTCCAAGGCTCGGGCGCTGGCCTCCCACGAGGTTGCCAGGGATGCCTTGGCCTTCGCATTGGCGTGCTCACGCTGGAGGTGCCCGAGGTTGATAGCCACCTTCAGTTGATGCCACTCCTCCACCAGCCGAAGACCCTCGGCTTCATGGCGAGCGTCAACATCCATTCTCCACCAAGTTAGCTCAGCGCGCCAATGCCTCCTGAAAGATCTCGTGGCAGACAACACCCCGCTCGCGCGCAAACTTGAGCGCGTGACCAGGTCCATCCCCCACAGCAGGGGTTGCCGAAGGGATCCAAAGCGGCTCGGTCCCTCCCAGAAGGGGGCTGGAGGCTGGCGCTTCCCCAGTTGCCGTCTGGGCCTTGGCGGAGGCCCGGATGGGTGAGGGCCCGTTGCTCGAAGAAGAAGCCAGGATTGAGGTCATCCAGCCGCAGTCCACGATCAGGGGTGGAGCCCTTGGCACACCCCCGCACCCTGGACCGGGCCGCGAAGGAAGGGCAACAGGAGTGCAGGATCAAGGCACCGGGCCGGCACGCCCACCTCCCCCGCCGATCTTGCGCCGGGTGCGACGGGCTGGCGCGAGACACTCAGAGTCAACGGAGGGCCCGGGGTAGGAGGAGGTTGCTCTTCTGGAGATTTCGTCACCCTGGCGAAAGGGGGCCTGAGAAACCACGATCAGAAGAGAAGATGGCACCTAAGAAATTACAAAGGTAAGGTACTCACTCGTCCATGGCAATATACTTCCTCTGCTTCAATGGCCGGAAGGCATCATCGCTGCAGCTTGGAGACCCCTTCCTCTTGCGGAGCGCATCGAAGTCCAGTCCAAGTCGGCCGATGATACGTCTCCATCATATCTACTTTTCCAAACACTTTTGCCCTTGTTTTGGACTCTAACTTGCATGATTTGAATGGAACTAACCTGGACTGACGTTGTTTTCAGCAGAATTACCATGGTGTTATTTATGTGCAGAAACAAACGTTCTCGGAATGACCTGAAACTTCACAGAGCAACTTTTTGGAAAATATAAAAAATACCTCCAAAGATGAAGGCCAGGGGGCCCACCACCTATCCACAAGGGTGGGGGCGCGCCTGCCCCCCTAGGGCGCGCCCCCTACCTCGCGGGCCCCCTGGTGCCTCTCCGACTCCAACTCCATATATTGTGTTTCGGGGAGAAAAAATTAGAGAGAAGAATTCATCGCGTTTTACGATATGGAGCCGCCGCCAAGCCCTAAAACCTCTCGGGAGGGCTGATCTGGAGTCCGTTTGGGGCTCCGAAGAGGGGAATCCGTCGCCATCATCATCATCAACCATCCTCCATCACCAATTTCATGATGCTCACCGCCGTGTGTGAGTAATTCCATCGTAGGCTTGCTGGACGGTGATGGGTTGGATGGGATCTATCATTTAATCGAGTTAGTTTTGTTAGGGTTTGATCCCTAGTGTCCACTATGTTCTGAGATTGATGTTGCTATGACTTTGCTATGCTTAATGCTTGTCACTAGGGCCCGAGTGCCATGATTTCAGATCTGAACCTATTATGTTTTCATCAATATATGAGTGTTCTTGATCCTATCTTGCAAGTCTATAGTCACCTATTATGTGTTATGATCCGTTAACCCCGAAGTGACAATAATCGGGATACTTACTGGTGATGACCGTAGTTTGAGGAGTTCATGTATTCACTATGTGTTAATGCTTTGTTCCGGATCTCTATTAAAAGGAGGCCTTAATATCCCTTAGTTTCCGTAAGGACCCTGCTGCCACGGGAGGGTAGGACAAAAGATGTCATGCAAGTTCTTTTCCATAAGCACGTATGACTATATTCGGAATACATGCCTACATTATATCAATGAACTGGAGCTAGTTCTGTGTCACCCTAGGTTATGACTGTTACATGATGAACCGCATCCGGCATAATTCTCCATCACCGATCCATTGCCTACGAGCTTTCCATATATTGTTCTTCGCTTATTTTCTTTTCCGTTGCTATTGCTATCATCACTACAAAATACCAAAAACATTGCTTTTACTATTGTTACCTTTTGCTACCGTTATCACCACTATCATAATACTTTGCTACTAAACACTTTGTTGCAGATATTAAGTTTCCAGGTGTGGTTGAATTGACAACTCAGCTGCTAATACTTGAGAATATTCTTTGGCTCCCCTTGTGTCGAATCAATAAATTTGGGTTCAATACTCTACCCTCGAAAACTGTTACGATCCCCTATACTTCTGGATTATCAGTGAAGCCCTGGATGAGGCCACCAACACTGGGCACGGCTGGTGAGGCTCCTGAGGGGACGACCTTGGGAGTGCTGGCCTGAGGGGAGCCCTCGGGCTCTGCCTCAGGGTGAGCCGTTGGGGCCTCGGGGGCTTCGGCCTCAGGAGCAGTGGATCGTGCCGCCCCCTCAACCGTCACCTCAGGGCGAAGGTCATGAGCCCTGGGAGATGGCGCCTCAGGATCCTCGAGCGGGGTCGGCACCGCAACAGTCGCATCTCCAGCCCTCGACAGCGCTCGCCCCCCGCCCCCCACGCTCACTCTTGGGGCGAGCTCGACACTGGCGGCGAGGAGGGAAAACACGCAGACAGGGTTCTCGCGAGACCCTTCAAGACCGATTGGACGCAGCCCCCACTCGTCGAAAGGGGGCATCTGCCCCGCGAACTCCACCCTGTACGAGCAGCAGTACAAAAGACAACCCTCCTGTGGCATGTCGGCTGGTGAGGGGTCGCCTGTCAGGACCTCGAGCACCGTTCGTCACGCCTTAGGTGGAAGCCCAGACTCATGGAGCCTCATACGATCCTTGCTGCCAAACAAGGCCCACATCGGTCGAGAATGGCGCTAGAGTGGAGCGACGCGGCGTCGGAGGAACTCCTTCATCACCATGGGCCTGGTCATGCCGAGATCTTTCAACCTCTTCAACCGGAGCCAGACGAAGGCAAGGCATGGGTCAGCGAGCCTCTTGTGGCCCCAGCCGGAGCTGGGGACGGCGGGCGCCAAAGGGGGCGAGAGCAGGGGGCTGAGCACGCTGACGTCCACAAACACCCATTGTGTCCGAAACCCACTCGCAAATGGTGGGAGCTCAAAGTCAATCCCTAAGCCGGCTGTCGCAGCCACGGCCTGGAAGCTCAGGCATCCCGAGCATTGCCGAGGATCAGCCAGGTGCAGTGAGAAGAAATGGCGTAGTAGGGCCAGGGAAGGGGCAATACCCACCATGGCCTCGCAGACGAAGGAGAAAATGGCAAGAAGCGCGATGGATTGGGGATCTGGGTGCAGCATATGGATCTGATAGTGGGACAACACGGCGTTGAAGAAGCTGGAGAAAGGAGGAACCAGGCCGGCCCACAGGGTGTCAAGGAAGAATTGAACCTCGGTGGCAGTCCTATCAATAGAGGCGTGGGACGCAAGCTAGGCCACCGTCCCCCCCCATTTGTTGAAGCCGGCGGCGAGCGCTGGTCGGACCTTGTCCATGGCTTCCTAGTTGAGCACCAACGACCGACCCACGGCAGGTTTAACGGCCGGAGGTGGCCCAACTGAATACTGGGACCCCTTCTTCCCCTTCTCCGTTCGGCGCGGCGCCATGGCGACAAGGAGGGCCGAGCTCAGGTCGGATTGGAAGAGGAGGTTATTGTTTCGGGAAGGCGGAAGAGTTGGAGGAGTGCGTCGCCAGCAATGGGGGAATAACTGTGTAGGTCACAGTGGCCGCCTAGCTAGGCAGATATCAAGGCTACGTGAGGAAGCGAGACCGCCCACATCCCGTCAATCGCCACACATCAACCGAGGACGTAGGCTGTTGGGGCCCGCGGCGCTCCGCACTGGCCCCTTGGCCTCTCCTCAAAGCCAAGTCCGAGCGCGCCTTGGGCCCGGGGGCTAATGTCAGCATCCTGGGAACGGGGGTCCCCAGACTTGCCTGCCTGCGGCCCATGGCGTGGCTCCACCAACGGCCCTGTACGGCCCATCCTCATCAACAAACACTCAAGACCATCATGAGGAGCCAAGCCTTGCGAGGCGGACGACATAAGGCCTCCTTGGGGGCGGCCTCACCAGGCTGGCTCGCGAGGGGCGGAGAGATCAATGCGAAGGGCACCTCGCGAGGTCCCTGTGACGCAAGCCATGGAGATCAAGGCCAGGCGGGTGCCAGCGCGCGCAGCGTACTCGTTTCCTCTTTGGTGCTAAAGAGGCAAGCGCAGGCGAGGGGTCCCGAGGCATCAGGCAAAGGTTTCCATATCGGTGCAACAAGACCAAGACCGCCAGGACAGAGGTCACCGTGGAGCCTAGGACGGCATCACCACCAAAACCTTTGGCAGGCGAAGACCACCTTTTGTCAGGATAACTTGTACTAGTTGTCTCCCTTTAAATTTGGCCGTTGTTGGATCCCTTCCCGCCTACATTTGGGAAGAGGACTAGGGCCTCTATAAATAGGACTAGTCACCACAGTAGGAGGCAACTGATCCGGAGAAGGGTTTGGGATCATTCAGATCATCCTCAACCACACAAGCTCACAGAGCTCCAGAACGCCTCTCCTCAGGAGTCTGTTCTTCCCTTGTATTCGTTCATCCTTAGCCCAAGAGGCAATCCACCGCACCACACTGGAGTAGGGTATTACACCACATCGGTGGCCCGAACCAGTATATACCCTGTGTCCTTTGTTCTGCGAGTTCGGTGTGCTGAGCTTTGAGATCGCGGTGAGAGCGTGAGCTAGGGGGGAGGAGTGATCTTCGTGCACACCCCAAAGTTCGAACCTCAAGGGTTTTGCCGAAACCCAAAATCCGACAATGCCTGCTAAGCTCAATGAGCAGGGGAGTTGACCGCTGGCTTAGTGATGCTACTGAAGAAGAGCATTGCCTCAGAAAAGAAGGCGATCGACAAAATCCTGCAACTTTAGGAGGACAAGGCGAAGATCTGCCATGAGCTCGACTTGCTGGAGGAGGAGAATGCCGGCTGGAAGAAGATGCATGAGAAGAGTAGTTCCTCGATGAAGATGTTGTAGGCCCTCGTCATGGAACGGAAGGAGGAGTTGGCGAAGCTCGGCATCAAGCACCCGGCTGCTGATAAGGTACGTAATGCGGCCGTGGAACAGATGATGAACGCTCGTGTCGAGAAATTCCGCGTCATGGACAGCATGAAGAAGATGGTGGAGAAGATGCGCAAAGAGATGGAGGGAATGGAGGTGATGAAGAAGCAGTTATGACTCCATAGCCAGCAACCCTTCATGTAGTAGAGAGCAGCACCCCAGACTTGTGTGTGTGTCTTCCTTCTTTTTGGGGGGTGATAATCTTCCTTCTTCTTTGCTCCTGCGTTTCTTCTTTTGCTTCGGGTGTTTCACCGCACGTTTCACACATGAATAGAACAATGCTAATGATGAGCGGCGTCGTGGGACCGATGACTAGCAAATTAGATCATTTTTATCGCCATATGGCACTGGGCTGCCGTGTTTCGTGCTCCTCCATCGTACTACTACTCTAGTGGAAAACTTGAGTATACCGCACAGTTCTTTGCTCCTCCTCAGGTCGTCAGCAATATTTATACGAGCAACCAAATTACAAGGCCCAGCCTTTCAGCAATAATGAGCCGTCAAATCACAAAGGCCCTCGCCTCTCGTGAAACCGAGCAAGCGAGACTGCCCCGCCCTCTAGCCTTTTAAAAAATGTATACTTTTGTACAGTAGTACTAGTATCGATGGATTGCGCCATGGAGTAAAACTAACAAGATGAAATTAAAGAAAAAAAGGGGTACATATAGAGAGCGCTCGTCGTCAAATTATGCATATAGTACTATTAAAAAAGTTAGTACGTGCTTAAATAGGGTGCTAAATTCTATTAAAGAAATTAGCATACCTATTTAATTCTTGGGTTCTTATTATTTATGCCACTAGTTGTGTATCACTATTCAGTTTTGCCATTAGAAGTTATAACTTCTCAAAAATGCCTTCGATCCGTGAGATGCTTGCTCAAAAATGCAATTAGATATCTCAAAAATGCCATCGTTCCGTTAGATATTTGCTCAAAATGCCATTAGACATTGTTATTTTCACGTCAAACCCTTTGACCATGTTATATGACAAAAATAAGCTGATTCTATCTGTCTCACAATAGTGTGGCCCCGCTTGTCAAGAGTAACCAAGCGAATAATTTTACAGGAAAATAAGAACCCTGTTGAGATCAAGTAGGCCCCACACTTTATTGTACTGTAGTGAGATAGAGGGAGAGCTGGCATGTTGGTCCATAGGTATTTATGTCATTATAACATGGCAAAAGAGATTTGAGTCACAATAATGGTGTCCAGCACAACACACCCCTCAAATAAAACTAAGCACCCTGAAATTCTTTGACAACTAAACTGCTGGCTATATGATGTTGGCCATATATATTGTACGTATATAATGTGAAGAAACGAGTGGTAGTACTACCAACTAAAAGATGAACTATAAGAAATACTAGTATGTATGTACTAAAGAGTTAAAGTAACGAGAAGGAACATAACATAGTTCTGCTGGGGGATCAGTACAACACACCCCTCAAATAAAACTAAGCACCCCTGAAATTAAAGTAAGCAACTAATCCGGTAGACACTGCATTAGAACCACCATGAGCAACGACACTACCACCTTACTCGGACTCCTTGTCCACGTGCTCGACTTCGTCCTTTTCCCTCTTCCTCTTGGCTGATACTTCTTTGCTTGAACCGCACACTTGGCTCTTGCTCTTCATCCAACCCTTGTAGATATTGAAACAAAGGTAGGCATCCATTGCAGCGTACTGGATGTGGTCTATATCTAGTACATTCCACCGCCATGAATGACGATGAAACTTGGGCGGAGGTTTCTTCAGTTTGCCATACGAAGGATGAACCATGGCTCCTTCCAGGGTCAGCATTGAAGGCTTATCACGGGAGGGCACTAGCCCATTCGTCAGGAGGTCGAAGGGCTCGCCTACAATGAGGCCAATCCAACCCAGGACTCTTCTATTGGTCGTAAAGTCTACCGTAACGAATTTGACAAGGCCGCCCGCGAGGAACTTAAATTCCTCGCACTCAACGTCGGTATGGCATATGTGTTAGACCAAGCACAAGTTATGCACGCAAACCTGGATCACGGCGGGCTTCATCTTCTCCTCCTCCTTTAGATTCTTCTCTTTGTCCAGGGCTGTGGTGTACTCAACATCTAGCCCAGCGACCCACTCATCATTTGAGTTTTCGAACATGCGTCTGAAGCGAGCAAGGCATCATTTCACCGTCGCGAAAGAATGGGTGTAGATGACATCGAACTCATCGCCGGTGATGGTTCTAACCTTGTACTCACCGCCGATCATGGAGATTTGGGACGCCATGGATTTGGGAGGAGGGTTAGGATTAATGGAACTACCGTAATGTGGAAGGATGGGACGACTAGGAGCGAACTGCCATAATGTTAAAGGACGTCCCGGGACGAGTAGGAGTGAACTACTAGCGGTTTTTAGATTGTAAAAATGCTGAGTGGGGCATGCGAATGGAAGGGTAGTGGCTTGCCTAGTGGATAAATGGATTCATGCACAGTACTATGGGGGCCCAATTAGATGTCATGTCTACTTGATGCCCAATTAATCGGCTTCATGCATCTGCATGTTCGCACGTCAAGCATCTTGAAAATTACAGGTGATACAAAGCTTTACATGCTCCCATGACACGGGCTTCCGAGAGCCCTTGGATCTGAGATTGAACGGTTGCATGGCGTGATTCTAGACCTATGGGTGAATATCATATCCTGGAGGGTTATTCTGCAAAGTTTCAACAACTGAGCATGCGACCGTTCGATCTCAGATCCAAGGGTTGTCAGCAGCCCGTATCATGGTCACGCCTACCACCATCGTCACCTCGCTCGCCCGGTCGAGCCCTTGGAGATTTCAGACAGCTATAGATGAGCATTTTTATTGCCTAATTCGCATGCATGAAACTACTTCCTCCATCCAGGTGCGTTAGGCTATCTGATGTTGGCATGTCATACATAGTCATCACTTAGTCACTCATACAACAAGGTTAGCTATAAGGTTGGTTATAAGAGTATTTTTTAATTCTCTCTATCTCTTTCTTCATAGTATTTATTGCATTTGCCAAGGAGTGACCTCTTCCAATGAAATGGTGCTTAGCTGAGGTGCTAAGGGCATTAAATGGCTTAGAAACACTACAAAAAAGACACATTCGTGACATTTTGGGCCGAACGATTTTTTTTTCTGTCATACATATGACACTTCTATGACGATAATTGTGACAAAACCCGGTATCATCATAGATGTGGTGGGATCCTACTTCTGTGACAAAAATCATGACAGAAAATGGGCTTTTCGTCCTGGGCGGGCTGGAGACGCAGCTGCATGACATTCTTTGGGCCGTCCATGATGGAAAAAACCGTGGTAGAAGCGAGGGGGAGGAAAATTTCGGGGAGTTCCCGATTACGGTGGGAGGTCGGGGGCCGAGCGATGCGCGTTTCTCTCGTACACGTACGCGCGTGTGTGCGAGGTGTTGGCTCTAACTGAACCCGAGCGAGGAGTTGGGCTCTAACTGAACCCGAGCGATTGCACTGCAGGCTACGTGTTATTGAACCCGAGCGATCGATCGATGGCTGTTAATTGAACCCGATCGAGCGATTCCTTCGCTACTGCTGCTAACTGAAGCCGATCGATGATGCCTTTTGATGAACAGTGAGCGTTGTTTGGGGGGGGTGGATGAACAGTCCCCGGTGGGGTGAATGAACATGACCCCGTGGTAGTAGAGGCCGTTGCCGCTGGATGAACAGGACCCCGATCGAGCTGGTTGGGAGTGGATGAACAAGACCCCATGGAGGGCTGCATGAACAGGATGACCCCATGGAGGGCTAGTTGAACAGTAGCCGGTGGAGGGCTGGATGAACAGTAACCCGTGGAGGGGTGGTTGAACAGGACCCCGTGGTGTGGAGGGCTGGATGAACAGTAGATGGTGGAGGGGTGGTTAAACAGTACCCGGTGGAGTAGCGCGCGGTGGAGGCTGGATGAACATGAGCCCATGGAGGCTAGAGGAGGTCGACGGTAGCCCATGGAGGCTGGAGGAGGTCGATGGTGGAGATGAACAGTATCCCGTGGAGTCCCGTTTTGTGGTACGCCACACCCCTCCCGATCAACAGGACCCCCGTTTCGATCATAGTGCTCCAACACAAGTCCATTTCCTCCGTTTTGCGGTACGCCACACCCCTCCCGATCAACAGGACCCCCGTTTCGACCGTAGCGCTCCAACATAAGTCCGTTTCCTCCGTTTTGCGGTACGCCACACCCCTCCCGATCAACAGGACCCCCGTTTCGACTGTAGGAGGTTCGTTTCCTCCGTTTTGCGGTGCGCCAGACCCCTCCAGATGAATAGGATCCCGTTTCGAACGTGGCCGGTCGAACACAAGGCCATTTCCTCCGTTTTGCGGTACGCCAGGCCTCGTTTCCATCGCCTGTTCCGTCCAAGCCCTCCCGATGAACACGACCACGCATTCCGTTCCGACCCAGTCGGTTGGCTCCCACGCGTTCCGTTGCCTCCCGATGAACACGACGCATTCCGTTGCCTCCCCATGAACACGACGCATTCTGTTGCCTCCCCATGAACACGACGACGACGCTATTTCTCCGTTCGGACCCAGCCATGTACACGAGCCCTGGCCGTACGTATGCGCGAGTAGGCGTTCGAGACCCTGCCCGTATGTAAGTACGTGGCCGTATTTTCTTTCTTGCACCCTGGCCGCTGTACGTACGTGTACATGCTACGTGCACGCCTCTACTACGACACGTACGCGCCTCTACTACGACACGTGCGCGCCTCTACATCGACCAGTATATATGTACATACACGTTCGCGACTAGAATGACAACGCTACATACGCTTCGACAAGGTGGGTCCCGACTGTCAGGCACTTCCTTGCCTGCGAAGATGTAGCTGGTGGGTCCCAGCAGTCAGGGGGGCGAATCATTTTGTTTTTTTGCCCGGACACACTTCCTTGCGTGCGAAGGTGTAGCTGCTGGGTCCTAGCAGTCAGGGGGGGAATCGTTTTGTTTTTTTGCCCAGACGCACTTCCTTGCGAGCGAAGATGTAGCTGGTGGGTCCCAGCAGTCAGGGGGGCGAATCATTTTTTTTGGACGCACTTCCTTGCGTGTGAAGATGTAGCTGGTGGGTCCCAGCAGTCAGGGGAAACATTTTTTTCGCAAAATACGGTGGCCCGTCCGATGGGTCCCCGCTGTCAGGTGGAGGAATAATTATTTTGCGCGTAATAAGGAGGCACTTCCTTGCTGCGGCCGTGGACCCAGCTGTCAGCCTCTCCACGTACAGTCCACGTCCGATGGAAGCCATTCCTTGACCACGTTGACCATGCCACGCCGAGAGCACCAGGGCGGTGGACGACGGCGAGGCCTAGGAAGGGGACGACGTGGAGCCGGGGAAGACGCGGCAGTGGATGCCCACGCGTAGAGGAGTATGAGGGTTCACTCGTTCGGCTGTGGTGTGAGGCTACCGTCGCCGCAGAATAACAGGGGGTGTGGGTGCATAGAGGGATGGCCTGGCCAGCGGTGGGAGTAGTAGGGGCGGTGAGGCCTCCGCGGCATCACAGCTGGCCACGGGCGATAGGAGCAAGTGGCACGACCGGCACTGCTTTGGGCGGCTGGAGCAAGAAGACCAGAGGTTGAAGAAGCACTACGGCTGTTGGATGGACATCGTACAGTCACTGGAGCTAGAATCGTTCATATATTGACTAAAGTTGACAAAGGCCTCTGTCCCAGTCAACTTAGTAGGCCCACAAGTCAGCCTCCCACCAAGGTTGGTCCCAGCTAGCAGGGGATAGTCATTTTTTGTGCGTAATAAGGAGGCACTTCTGGTGGGTCCGAACAGACAGCGGGGGGGGGGATGTTTTTTTGAGAAATACGATGGCCTGTCCAGTGGGTCCCAGCAGTCAGGGGGAAACGTATTTTTTGTGAAATACTGTGGCCCGTCCGATGGGTCCCTGCTGTCAGGTGGATGAATAATTATTTTCCGCGTAATAAGGAGGCACTTCCTTGCGGCTGTCGTGGACCCAGCTGTCAGCCTCTCCACGTACAGTACTCTTCCGATGGAAGTCGGTCGTTGACCAGATTGACCACGCCGCGCCAAGAGCACCACGGCGGTGGACGACGGCGAGGTCTAGGAAGGGGATGACGCGGAGCCGGGGAAGACGCGACAGTGGAAGCTCGCACGGAGAGGAGTACGAGGGTTCACCGGTTCGGCTGCGGTGTGAGGCTGCCATGGCCGCAGAATAACAGGGGGTGTGGGTGAGTAGATGGATGCCCTGGCCAACAGTGGAAGTAGTAGGGGGCGCTGAGGCCTGCGCGGCAGCACAACCAGCCACGGGAGGCGGGAGTAGGCGGTCCCGCTGGTGCTGCTTTGGCGGCTGGAGCAAGAAGATCAGAGATTGAAGAAACACGACGGCCGTTGGATTGACATCCAATGGTTACGTCTGCTAGAATCGTTTGTTGACGTATATAATAACTAAAAAATCTTGCATATGCGTCAACTAAACAGGCCCACAAGTCAAACCACTCCCTCTTTTTTAATAATTTATATATAGCTCATGGCAACTTCTTATGCAATTTATTACAGTCATTTTTTTGGTTGGCCAGGGCCAATTTCGCATATTTCTGTGGGTTCCAAACTATTTTTAATACCGAAATGTCGAGCCAGATTTAAAGTACTTTGAAGATATATTTAAATTAGGTTAATGCCCAGTGAAATAGGAATCTGAAAATGTGAAGAAAATCAGAAATTATAAAGTAATTGCCAATTTGTCATCTGTTTTTATATTTACAACCCATTTAATATTACTTTCAAGATTTGCAGGCGTCTTGAAAGAGTTGCAGCCCATCAGGGCGTAGAAAAATAACTAGGCCTGGATCGGGTATTCTTCAGAAAAAATAAACTGAGCTCATTTTCACAAAGAAAAAATAGCTGGGCTGGTCACATGGTGACATATAATATAAACTTGGGCTAGACGGGCCACAGCCCAGTTCAAACCCTGCTCCGTCTCAACAATACTAAACAAAAAAATACTGCTCGAGTAGCTACGTCCCAGGTGTCAGCCAATCTTGAGCGGTTCTCTTGTCTATTGACTATATACGCTCACAATGTCGTGGGTCCCACATGTCAGGAAAACACTAGGAGGAAGCATTTTATTTTTCCATACGCTGACGTGGTGGGCCCCTACTGTCATCCTCTCCACGTAATTCTGCCGATTCCTATTGTTTGTTGACCATGTTGACAACGTGAGAGGGCGGCGCCGATGCGAGCGCACCAAAGCGTGCGGAGGACGTCGGCATTAACGATTTAGGAGACGGTGGGGCGGCGATGCGTGCGCTGAGGCGCAACCAGTCGTGGGAGGCAGAAGCAGGCAGCCCCACCGACGCTGGTTTGGTTTTGGTGGCTAGAGGAAGACAGGACTGAAGAAACACGACAGACTATAAAAGCATCAGGAGTACTTAACAACCTTAACTGAAACCAGCAGGGGCACTTAACAACCAAAGCTGAAAGCAGTATGAGTACTTATACAGGTTCAACCATACAAAGCACGCCTCGAACAGTGCTACTTTGCCTACAGTTAACCAAGGGTGAGGCCGCCAAGCCCCGGGACAAGGCCCAGGCGCCACCCCGCACATCCACAACCTTCTGAAAGCGCATTAATCTCGCAATGTGCTCAATAAACATGATATTCGCTTTAGAGCCATGGAAAAGCATGAACATAATCTTCTGTCCTATTCTCCAAGATGGATGGGCCTTCATTATTTGAGACCACCCATGAATAAGTATCTTTTCACCTCCAAGGGGAATTGAGTAGGTCGACATAAACATCATGTTGTGACCAAGTGCAAGTATGACCCAACCATGGTCAGGCATCTATATAGGAACAATAGAACTCGGCAGTTCCTGTTTCAAGAAGATCACAGCTGTAAAACTGTGTATAAGAAATAGTTTATGAACAACATATATAACAGAAAACAGCTCGTACCATAAGTTTCTCGACACAGTTGGACCTGTTCAACGAGTGCAGCAGTGGCACACATATCCCATGTGGCCTTCCACCATTGAAACGCCCCACAAGGACCTCAAGACGATCAATAAAGTGTAGGAACTTGTGGATGTTGATCCAGTCAACTTCAGTGCCATTAGTAATAGCCGAGTTATTACAGAGTAACAAACGAGCAGATTGCTTAACTCTGAAAAAACCTATATGTGCCTCCAATTATAATAAAATATTATTTAGTAGTAGCATCTTCGTGAGAGATTCATTGCTACTTCTAAAGTTAAATTGTGATTAGTTAGACAAAATAGGTGGATTAAGAAGTAACCGAGGCAACAAGCAAGAAACAGATACAAAACTAACATGGATGAACAATTGGAACGACATCGGGGTGGAAGATCGCAGTGAAGATGAGACCAGGTTCTGCTATTTCCATCAACATCCGTGCGCCAACTTTCAGTCCGTAACACTTGAGAAAGTTTATCCAAGTTCGGCCATAAAAAAAGCAGCGATCTTCTTGGTTCATGAACCCAACTCGGAACTTATATACATGGCTTGTCTTCACTGTGACCATTAAACTAGTGTATTCAGTTATGGCAAGGCCGAGCATCTTGAGTACATGTGTTCTGGCAGAGCAAATAATACACTGCAGAAAAAATAATATGAGAACACAACATGTTCAAAAAACCCCACCCTCCCAGATAGAAAAGAGGATTCTAGGAACATACCATGCATGTTTCGAAATGTTGTGTTAGGATGAGAAGGAACAAGTGTGGCGTCTCGCCGAGGGCGCAGAAACCTGTAGGGTACTCACACTTTGGGCACTGCAAATGAAACACACTAGATTCAGTAGGAAGAAAAATGCATCAACGGCGGCGGCTGCCATCCTAGGATTACCTACGACCCAGGGACTTGGATTTATCGGTGATGGATGAAGAATTCGTACCTGGTTCTCCATGAGAAAACCCTATGCAATCGCCAAGAGGGGGTTTTCTCTGAACAAGAAGACGAGGGAGAAGGGGATTCAGGCCCAGTGAAATATTGCCGCTTCGTCCGTCCCGCTTACTGCTAAAGCTGGAAAGGGGGGTTGTGATTTGATGGCTCATTGGGCATTACTGCGGCGCTACGACCGGGGTGTGTCTACCGTTAATTTGTGCACTCTAATTTGTGCATATGGCACGTGGACCCCATTGCCGGTTGCCCCATATATCAGTGAAAGGAAGTAGAAAGACAGGAGTAACTAGTCACACATAAATATATTTTTTGAGAGAGAGATACTCCCTCTGTAAATAAATATACAAATCTTTTATATCACAGGCTCACCTTGCCGAGAAATATACTCCCTCTGCAACACATGGGCATTATGGGGGTTCAGCTTTTTTTATGGGGGTTCAACTGAGAATATAATACTCAGATAGGCTCACGGTTCTGGACTTTGGGCCGCAGGCCGACCCTGCATGTTTGAAGGCCCATGTGTTCTATCTTAGCGCTTTTCATATTGCAAGCGATCGGTACGGCGCTGGTTTTAGATGCTGTCACAAGGCGAATACACAAAATTGAATAAAGCACGGCAACTCTTGGAATGAAATCGAACGACATTTCCTAACCAGCAATCAGAGTTGCAATTCTATCAACGATACACCATGTGATAAATAATATTGTCGTACTACTTATACACACAGGACACTTGTTTCACCATGCCAGATTATTACATCAAAATCTCTCAGAGGATAGATCAGTTCGGCAGTTGCGTGCTGCTACTGAAGAATTTCGAAGTTGATTTGGACCAGCTCTCCTTGCCGAGAAAGTTCGATTTTGACATCATCCCCTACCGCATATGATTTAGATTTGAACCTTGACCATCCTTTAGCATCAATCATCATGCGACCATCCTTTGTACTTACGGTATATTGAGCAGGTTCATTCACACCAAGGCTGCGCATGGTAAGAGAAACTTGGCTACGGTCGCCCGGATTGTTGAACGACTCCCTCGTTGCTCTAGGAATTCTCTATTTGCAAACAAGAAGACATACCCAAACGGTTAGATCAACACAGTGAATCATGTGAAACAACATGGAAAGAAAAAAGAACGAAGCACTTGGGCGGCCAATGCTTACCAAGAAGGTGGACATGTCGGTTTTTGTAAGGACTTTGGTATATGAAGTGCGAACTGCAGCCCAGTCTGTTGCCGGTGCAACTGCATGGGCCGGAGCAGATGTAAGTGCAAGTGTTGGTGCAGGTGCCGAAGCCGCTGCTGCTGCCGGAGATGGTGCTCCTTGTAGAGTAGGTGTCGGTGTCGGAGCAGGTGCCGGTGTCGATGCCCAATCCTCCGGTAGATCAGACTGATCCGCTGACGCGGTCGGTGCCCAATCCTCAGCTGGATCAGACTGAGCTGTTGCTGCTGTCAGTGCTAGAGCAACTGCCGGTGCTCGATCTGTGCGAGACAGGAGCGATCGTGTCTGGTCTGCTATGATCAGCTTTCTAACTTGACTAGGATCCGTGACCGTGATCCAGTTTTTTCTTCATTTCTTTTAAATGCGAGAAGGACTAATTGTGGCGTTTTTGTTAAACCAAACTGCAGTTCATCATAGGGATTCAACTTGTACTCAAACAATAGACTGATCCAATTTTTTCCAGTAATATAAGTGATGGACAGTGCCTTCGTTACTGACACGACATAAGAAGTGAAACCTGCAAAAATAGCCATCGTAGAGCAAACCAAACGGTTTAATCTGTGATGATTGTCACATGGCAAAACCCGCATCGTAAAATTGCAGGAAAAGAAAGAAAACATGACATTAAATCAATAAGATTTAGACAATAAATCAATAAGATTTACTTGATGTGACACGAGTGAATCCTTACCAGGAAATCACTATGTTAAAGTACTAAACAAAAGATTGATCGTCCAACTACGCGTGGCATGCTGGGGCCCCGCCTACTCCCACAAGCAGGACAATCCAAAGGTCGTGACAAATCGTATGGACCGAACATCCATGGGACTGGAAATCCTGGTGGGTGTGATAAACCCTGCAATGCGTACAGATATTGGAGTGTAACCATAATTGATAAACCGTCCTCAGAAAATATGATCTGGATACTTCAAAATATACACACTGAATTGAGTGGACATACATTAACATAGACGGTTCTCAGGACTGACCACACACCAAAAGCGGCAGTACTAATAAAAAATACAGGGTTCAGAAACACAAATCAAGTACTAAACAATAGTACTTACTACAGACAAGCAAAGTTGCACTAACTAAACTCTGCAGACTATTTCTTGCCACCGACCTACGGGATGAACCCCGCATAACTGACTAGGCCATGGACTTCGTGTGAGATGTCTACATGCACCATCACCATATTTTCAACCTTGGAGAACCTAACAGAGTGGTCTTTCCACTCATAAACATGATGATGAAGACATGCCGCATCAGATTTGTTGGGAATATTTACAAGAACCACACCCTTCGTAATCGAAGGCACAACCAGGAAATTGTTGTGGTCAAGTACAGCCTCGAGAACACGCCCGACAACAATGCTACAGGAAAACACTAGTTCAGGACACGTGGCGACAAGGACACAACAGCTGGATAGTTCAGCAGTAGAACTCATCATCAGGTCTTCCAGTTCACACGACATGACTTTGAGAACTTCATCTCCACCGCGGACCTGGTTCTAATTCAAACATAAACCATATTTTATTACTACCACCGTTAAGAAATATAAGATGATTTTCGATATTATACTCCATATATGACTACATATATGCACAGAAATGAGTGAGCAAAGACACTAGAACATGTCTTCAAAGGCATGAGAGCAGAGGGATTACATGCAATATCCATAACACAAGTTACTGAGGCAAATATACCCTCTTAAAAGGTAGCATTGATGTTCATAAAGTACTCCCTCCGTCCCAAAATTCTTGTCTTAGACTTGTCTAGATACGGATGTATCAATTCACACTTTAGTATTAGATACATCCGTATCTAGACAAATCTAAGACAAGAAATTTGGGACAGAGGGAGTAGTTGAAAGTAATCTATAAGAAATCAGTGTCAACCTCTCGCATGTTTTGGTCAAAACAGGAATTTAGAACCGTCATTTGGCACACTAAAATCACATGCAAGATCACCCAGAAAGTTGTACTACCGGTACTAGTACTGCGTGTTAGATGAAAAAACATGATCATGAAAGTGCGTTATATCGACTAGAGGGGGGGGGGTGAATAGGCGATTTTTATGAAAGTATTCAAAACGTGGAAGTTATGAAGACAAACGATAGAAATAAACCTATTACCCTGCAGCAAAAGGTAGACTACACTAGGCAAGCCATAGTCAAGTATTCAATGGAGTGAAAGCACAATGACTAATAGCAGCAATGTAGTAAGGATCAGGTAGGAAGATATTATGAAGCCAAACAGAAAACGCAGTCACTCAGTGAAGACAAAAGATAGTGCAATAATACAATGACTTCACAAGGAGTAACAGTAAGTAAAAGGAAGGGACGATGAAACCAGTGACTCGTTGAAGACAATGATTTGTTGGACCAGTTCCAGTTGCTGTGACAACTGTACGTCTGGTTAGGGCGGCTAGGTATTTAAACCTTAGGACACACAGTCCCGGACACCCAGTCCTGAACACGCAGCTCAGGACACCCAGTCCTCGCCATATTCCCCTTGAGCTAAGGTCACACAGACCTCGCCCAATCACTCTGGTAAGTCTTCAAGGTAGACTCCCAAAACTTCACAGACTTCGTTCACCGGCAATCCACAATGTCTCTTGGATGCTCAGAACGCGATGCCTAACCGGCTGGAGGATGCACAGTCCTCAAGTGTAATAAGTCTTCAAATCACACAGACAAGAAGACTTAAGTGATGCCTAATTCTCTTTGGCTCTGGGTGGTTAGGGCTTTATCCTCGCAAGGAATTCTCTCTCAAAGGCTTCGAGGTGGGTTGCTCTCAAACGACAAAAGGCGTACTTTGAATCTGAGCAGCCAACCGTTTATGGTTGTAGGGGGTGGGCTATTTATAGCCACTTGGCAACCCGACCTGATTTGTCCGAAATGACCCTTGGTCACTAAGGAACTGACACGTGTTCCAACGGTCAGATTTCAAACTCACACGGCAACTTTACTTGGGCTACAAGCAAAGCTGACTTGTCCGACTCTGGACAAGATTTGCTCTCAAAGTCTTCACTCGAAGACATAGGTTTTGTTTAAGCATCACTTCAGTCATTCTGACTGGTTCTCTTGGACCCCACTTAACAGTACGGTGGTTCCTATGACTCAACAAAGAGGAAGAAAAAGAACTACGAAAGATCTAAGTCTTCGAGCTCCGTAGGCTTCATGCGATGTCTTCTCTTGTCATAGTCTTCAATGTGAATATCTTCATATACCACCTTTGACTTCAATGTCTTCATACATTTTTAGGGGTCATCTCTGGTAGGAAAACCGAATCAATGAGGGACTTCTACCTGTGTTATCCTGCAATTCTCACAAACACATTAGTCCCTCAACTAGGTTTGTCGTCAATACTCCAAAACCAACTAGGGGTGGCACTAGATGCACTTACAATCTCCCCCTTTTTGGTGATTGATGACAAACTAGTTGAAGTTTTCAATGGGGAATATAGTCTGTGAAATTGTAAAGGATAAAGAATTGTCTTCATAAGTTGCAAGGGCTCCCCCTGAAGATGTGCATATAAGTAATTTGCTTTTGGAATGCAAATGCACATGGCAGGTTGTACTTGTGGAGATCCACTTCAACTTATGATGACAATCCACTATGCATGAGAAAGTATGTGAATATAATGACATGCATAATGGAAAAGGGACGTCTGCAGAATGATCTAAGTGCGGAATTTATTGTCGCACATGCGGAATTTATCATCGCAACACAAGGTGGCAAATAAGTAGCAGACGACCATCAATTTTAAGTGTTACAACTCAAAGAACCAAATGTAGCAAAACGAGAGTTGTAAGCACGAAGCAAAATATAAAGCGCCCGCCCATATGGACCCGCTTGAAGACTATCAAACTCATATGCTTCTCCCCCTTTTGTCAGGAAGGACCAAAAAGGTTTGAAGACATAGAGCATCTACTTGTTCCCATGAAGAGTAGGTGAAGCAACAGGGTCGTTGGTGGTGTTTGGCGGTGCAGAAGAGCTTGGAGTAGAGTCGAAGCATGCTGAAGGAGGTGGCGGTGAACTAGCATCGTCTTCATCCTCGATCACTCTGGCATTCACAGTTGCAGCAGAGGAAGAGAACTCAGAGTCTTCAAGAGATGGAGTTCGTCACAGCACTGCCCTTCGAGGAGGTGTGGAGTCAAACTTAAATCGCTCAGAGAAGCCATCCTCTTGAAGATCATTTTCAGAACACAGCAGCGTCAGCCCTTTCCATGTGCGTCGAGAGGTTTCATGAGCAAAAAAGGCATTCTTGGTGGCAAGATTGCGAATGCGATTAACATCCACCAAGAGGCTTTGCATTTGACGCTTCAGCCAGTCATGATGCCTATCCTGTTTCTGATGAAGAGCCACTAGAAGCTCCCGGTCATTGAGAACATGAGTGCGCTTCTTGGGTCGTTGGGCAATGGTGCTATCAGTGGCTTCAGTGAGAGCAGGATGCGGTGCACGTGTAGTGCCAGCCACAGGATACACACGAGTTACGGCTTCAACGCCTTCAACGTTCTGAGAAAAACTTTGATGCTCTGCATTCTGAAGACTTAGAGGTTCCTTGGCAGGCTCAGGATAGATGGCTTCAATAGACATATCCACATCAGGCAAAAAGATCCGATGATTGCGGGCAGAGGGCTGATATGAGATAGCGGAGTGAAGTTTGATCAGCCGCATCACCCAAGGGGCGTAGAACTTCAAACCAAACAGATCAGAGCCAGATGCAGCAAGTTGGCGAATGAAGAAATCCTGTGTATTGAAGAATTTTCCATGAAGAATATAGAAGACCAAAGTCTTCATTGCACCTTCCAGCTTGGCATGGGGAGAATGTCCTTTGATTGGCCAGAGAGTTCGCCTTATGATGTGATAAATGGTTCTTGGAAGATACTCAAGGTCTTCAACGAAGAACTCCGTGGGATAAGCAGCATCTTGGGGCAATGGCTTCATCATACTGAGCATCTGACTCATATTAGGTTCAGTCTTCTAAAAGATGCTCTCAATAGCTTCACTATGAAGCTGACAGCCATGCTCGTAGAGATTGCCAGGAGTGGGCAAACCAGTGAGCTCAATGATGTCAAAGGCTTTGGCTTCGTGATGAACGTTTCCTGTCATCCACTCCAGGACCCAAGTCTTCGGATCTCTGCTATACTCGCGGATGTGAAGTGTGGCATAGAATTGGAGCAGCAACTCTTCATTTCAATGCTCTTGGTCACTGACGAACGGCAGCAGTCCAACCTCTTTGAAGCAATCCAGAGCTTCTTCCAAACAGGGCAGACCAGCTATTGCTTCAATGTCAAGGCGCTTGTGTGGGAAGATGCGACCTTGGTGGTAAAGAACGCATGAGTAATAGCTTCGCTGCGGATAACTCCAGAACCGATCAGATGATATTCTTTCCCTTGAGTAGGGGTTCCTGGAGCTATTGAAGAATGTGTTGTCTGCTCTGAAGCCATTGATATTGATGGAGCCAGGTGCTGAGGCAGGACCTGGGAACCTTGGCAATCTTGGGATTGGCTTCTGTACCTGAGGCCTGTACTCAACATGATAGTCGAACTGGGGACCGGCAGCAGACGCAGGAACAGAAGCGGCGGGATCAGTGGCTTCGCTGACTTCTGGTGCTTTTGTTGGTGAGGGCTCCACATTAGCTCCAGCCATGACAGCGTCAGTGGCTTCAGTGGTGTTGGTGGTGGCAGCCTCAAGATGTTCAACCTCCACTTGACGAGCAGGAGGGTCGGTCATGATCACATTCTCCTCGAGAACCGCTTCTTGGTGGGACAGGGGAGTGGCAACTTGTGGGACTTCTTCTTCAGCAACTGATGCAGCCGGATTGTCTTCAGCAGAGACTTGAGGCCTTGGACGTTTGCGAAGCCTGCGCAACGCGGGTGATGCCTGTGGAGTTGCTATTGGCTGGGCCTCAAAGTCTTCTTCCTCTTGTGGGCTATCCGCCCATAAAGCATCATGTGCAATTGGCGTCAGTGGATGACCAATGCTGATGAGTTCACTGTGCGTGAGCACAAGCGATGATACCTGTTGGTGTTCTAGCTGAGGAAGGGCTGCATCATCTTCAACATGGTCATGGTGACCAATGTCTTCAGCAGCGATGGGATCAGCTGCTGGAAAGTCTTCAGCTTCATGAGCCTCTGTGAAAGAAGGCTCATGGATAGTCAGTTGACGTTCTTGTGGATCGGCGTCGGGGTGAACCATGGAAATGGGTTCAACAATCAAGGGCTCTGTGGGAGCAGCCCATTCCTTCTTGGTCTTTCTTTTCTTCTTGGCGGGGGCAGTAGCAAAGGCTTCAGGATGTTTTCTCTTCCTTGCTTCAGCCTTAGCAGTCCTGGTCTTCTTCAGTTCTGAAGCGGTTGACCTGGCCTTTGGCTTCGGGCCAGTCATGCTAGTTGGGAAGACAAGGGGATCTGCTTCCTGCCTTGGTGCTTCGGGTTCAGCCATAGCGGGCTTCTTCGTCTTCTTGGCAGCCATCCTGGGGTCGATGCCAGGACGCCCAAGGGCCTTGCGCTTCTCAGCCTCATTGTAGGCTTGCACACACCTATCAGCCAGGACCATCATGCGCTCACGAGAACCCTGAGCTTCTACACGTTTCTTTAGAAAGGCTTCCTTGAGCTCGTGCCGCATAATCTTGAAGTTCTTCATGTCTTGCACGCTGAGCTTGGCCATATGCTTCTCGAACTGAGATTTCTCAAAGTCAATCTTCTGCTTCAGTTCAACAATGCGCTGGGCTATGGCTAACTCTGAAGCAATGGCGCCATGGAAGGCGACACTGAGGCCAATGGGTAGTTGGAGATCGTCGAAGCTGATGTTTGGCGTGTCAAACCACTCATCAATGAAGTTGTGGATGATTGTTACATCAAAGAGCGACAGATCATTGAATATTTCTGCTTCTTCTTTGCTCTTGATGAGTTGCTCAAGAGCGTCATCTGCAAGATCTTCATCACTTGATAGATCAATGGCATCATTGTGCAGAATGGCAGCAGCAGTTAGCTCTTGGCCGGTGTGTGGCAGAGGCATCTTGACCTTCTGGGGCTTGGAGATGCGTGACAAATCTTCAGACTGCACACTGTCTTCAGGAGGTGTAGTTGCCAGTGGCTTCGCCGTGAGATTTTTGGTGAAGGGGCAGGCTTTGAAGCTTTAGGCTTCTTCAACTTCTTTGGCTTCGGCGCTGCAGGCGCTTCATCTGATTCAGCGTCAGCTGCAGGCTCATTCACGGCTGTCCCTTGAACCAAGATATGGGTGATGAGACCTTCAAGGTTGTAGAAAGGACCCACAACATTGGGTTCTGCATCATGGGTGCCGTCAGCCCTTGGAGCAGAAGGACCAGGGTTGAAGTCTAGTCCCAATGTCTTCTTGTTCTGCTTCGCTGAGTTCTGGGCAAACTGAAAGTTGCGCTTGAACGGAATGTCGTCACGACACCATAGCAGTGACGATGGGTCAGCATCCGTAGGCTGTGGTCCACGGACCATGCAGGGATAGAAGCCTTGTTCAATGGCTTCATCTCTGGTCCTGGGTTGAAGATTTTTGTAGAGGATGTCTCCCCATGGTCGCTTGATGACATTCTTTTCAGCATATTCCTTTGTCACAAATCTGTACTTGAACCACTGTTCTGCCCAATAGCGTCGAATCCATTGGATTCGTGTTTTGCGCTGATTCTAATCCTCTTCAGGATCTGTCTTGTATAGTTCTGAGAGGTCATCTGGCAGATCTCTTGATGTTTCTCCACAACGCTTTCTGCCACCCTTCCTTGCTGATTCCTCTGAAGCCATGAACTTTAAACTGAAAGGCTTCAATATGTTCAAAGGATTCAAGGGCTTTCGCTTGCTGGACAGACAGGAACTGGCTTCGGGAGAATTGATATGATGCTGTAAGAATTCTGCAAATGAATGCAGACTATGAGAACCAAGGGATTCTCCCACGGACATGTACCTGTGACAGCATTAAGGTGCGAGGGAAGGGGAAGAGGTCATATGCATTCTCAGAAGATTTTGAATATAAATCAGTTTAGAAGACATTGACCTCATCGTGCGAAGACATTCACTCATAGATAAGGAGTTGGTTCCATATTTGTATGAATCCAAAGATCAGTACAAGTGAGGAATCTAACTACTTTGTGAAGCATAAGTGAATATACTAGGCATGTTATGAGATGTAGTATGAGAGAGATCTAACTTGTGTGAATAGAAACTGCTTGTGGTAGAAAGTGACAAAGCCATAGGATCAACGGTGCCGTAAAAAGGAAGTTTTATTTACCACACTAAGAACTGCTAGACGGAGTGGAAGAGGAGGCCGAGCAGTTCGATCTTCCATGCCCTAACTTGGCGACAGAGGACACCTACGGTGATGGCGGAGAGGACGATGTCCGCGGTCGGCATGAAGACGACATTGGAGAGGTTGCGGCAGCGAAGCGCTTCGTCGCCGGCGTCGTCGAGGGATAGCGGTGGCGCTAGGGTTCGTGCGAGAGTGGAAGAAGAGATAATGACCGCTGTGAAGTGTGTATTTATAGGTACAGGGGCGGCACTGCGTTATTACACAGGTGCCCCTGGCGATTCGCATCTGAGGAACACGTGGCCATCATGCAGAATTTTGGGGTTTGTTCCACGTCCCACGCACGCCTGGATTGTCGGGTGGTCGTTCCTACTTCTCCGGGTTTCATGTGGAGGAATGAGCATTGAAAGCGGACTTAAGGTTTGTCTCTGTATCTTCTGCTGACAAGGACGCAGAGAAGACATTCGACAGTTTCAATAGAATGCATATGATTTGGAGAGATAGAGTTTGAGATAGAAAGCACAGAGAGGTTAGGGTCCGATCACATTCACTTAGTTCAGAAGATTCAACAAGAAGACATAGCTATAAGTGAATCCTGTAGAGGACAGAACACTAGTATATATATATAATCAACATAGTGAAGATAATCATGAAAACATGTTGAGATTGAAGCCAAACCAAATGTGAAGACATAGCAAGGTAACGCCATGAGTGAAACACTTCAAATAGAACATTTGGTGGTGGCGTTACCCACCGTATGGGAAGTATTAGACCCAGACACGGTGCACAATTATCGTGGCGCTCCGAAGTCAAATTCCACATTAATGTATTCACACTTAGAATGTATGTCTTCATTGATTGAAGATATACTTTACTTCGTGTGTTGCACATCTAAGTCATCAATATGCATAAGGTTTAGGATGTGTGCCTGATCACAGGACATTTGAGGATTCCAGGATATTTAGCTCACACCGTAACTTGCAAAATCTCTTCTCATCCAAGGGCTTGGTGAAGATATCTTCCAATTGCTCTTCAGTGTTGACGTGTATGATATCAATATCTTCCTTCACAACATGATCTCTGAGAAAGTGATGACGAATTTCAATGTGCTTTGTCTTCGAGTGCTGAACTGGGTTGTTGGCAATCTTGATGGCGCTTTCGTTGTCGCGGTAGAGTGGCACTTGCTTCAGATGAATGCCATAGTCCTTGAGTGTTTGCTTCATCCACAGAAGCTGAGCGCAGCAAGATCCAGCAGCAACGTATTCAGATTCAGCAGTGGAGAGAGATACACAGTTCTGCTTCTTTGAAGACCAACATACAAGTGATCGTCCCAGAAAATGACATGTGCCTGATGTAGACTTGCGATCCACTTTGTCACCAGCATAATCAGCATCCGAGAATCCAACCAGATCAAATTCTGAGCCATTTGGATACCATAATCCTAGAGTTGGGGTGTGAGCCAAATATCGAAGAATTCGCTTCACAGCTAACTGATGCGACTCCTTTGGTGCCGCTTGGAATCGAGCACACATGCAAACACTAAGCATAATATCTGGCCTAGATGCACATAGATAAAGTAAAGAACTAATCATGGAGCGGTATACCTTTTGATCGAACTCTTTACCATTGTCGTCAGGACCTAGATGATGCTTGGCTGGCATTGGCGTCGTGAAGCCTTTGCAGTCTTACATACCGAACTTCTTCAGGCAATCTTTGAGATACTTATCTTGAGATATGAAGATGCTGTTGCGTTGCTGTCGTATTTGAAGACCGAGAAAGAACTTCAGCTCTCCCATCATAGACATTTGATATTGCTCTTGTATCATAAATCCAAACTCTTCACTGTACTTCTGATTGGTGCACCCGAAGATAATGTCATCCACATATATTTGGCACACAAACAGTTCACCATCATATGTCTTCGTGAAGAGAGTGGGGTCGAGGGAACCAGGTATGAAGCCTTTGCTCTTCAGGAAGTATTTGAGTGTGTCATACCAGGCCCGAGGGGCTTGTTTGAGGCCATACAGTGCCTTGTTGAGCTTGTATACCATGTCAGGATGTTTTGGATCTTCAAAGCCAGGTGGTTGTGCAACATACACTTCTTCTTCAATCTTGCCATTGAGAAAGGCGCTCTTCACATCCATTTGATAAAGGAGTATGTTGTGATGATTTGCATAGGCCAGCAGTATGCGTATGGCTTCAAGTCTAGCCACAGGAGCAAATGTTTCATCGAAGTCAATACCTTCCACTTGAGTATATCCTTGAGCAATGAGACGAGCTTTGTTTCTGACAACTTGACCGTGCTCATCTTGTTTGTTGCGATATATCCATTTTGTGCCTATTATGTTGTGCTTCCGAGGATCGGGACGCTTAACCAGTTCCCATACATTATTCAGCTCAAACTGTTGAAGCTCTTCTTGCATAGCTTGAATCCATTCAGGTTCCATGAAGGCTTCTTCAACTTTCTTGGGTTTTGTTATTGAGACGAATGCGAAGTGCCCACAGAAATTTGCTAGCTGAGTTGCCCTTGAACGAGTGAGTGGACTGGGTGCATTGATGTTATCAATTATTCTTTCAATCTGCACTTCATTAGCAACACGAGGATGTACAGGGCGAAGATTTTGCTCTTGCTGATCATTATCGTTGTTAGAGGGAATGTCTTCAGGCTGAGCATTGTCTTCAGATTGATCAGGTGCTGAGATGATAAGTTCTTCTTCAGGATGAGCTTCAGAAGGTATAATTTCTCCAGTTCCCATTAGCTTGATTGATTCACTGGATGGAACTTCATCTAGCACATTTGGCAGGTGCTCTCTTTGTGAACCGTTGGTCTCATCGAACCGCACATCCACTGTTTCAACCACTTTATAATGAAAGAGATTGAAAACTCTGTAGGAGTGCGAATCTTTTCCATATCCAAGCATAAAACCCTCATGTGCTTTTGGTGCAAACTTTGAGGTGTGATGTGGGTCCTTGATCCAGCACCTGGTGCCAAATACTCTGAAGTAACTGACATTTGGCTTCTTGCCAGTAAGGAGCTCATAAGATGTCTTGTTCAGAAGCTTGTGAAGATAAACATGATTGATTGTATGGCATGTAGTATCAATGGCTTCAGGCCAGAATTTTCTTGGAGTCTTGTATTCATCTAGCATTGTTCTGGCCATCTCAATGAGTGTTCTGTTCTTGCGTTCGACAACGCCATTCTGCTGTGGCGTGTACGGGGCTGAGAATTCATGTGTGATGCCCAAGGTATCAAGATATGTATCAAGGCCAGTGTTCTTGAATTCAGTGCCATTGTCACTTCTGATATGCTTTATCTTGGCGCCATAGTTGTTCATTGCTCGATTGGCGAAGCGTCTGAAGACATCCTGCACTTCAGTCTTGTAAAGGATTATGTGCACCCAAGTATATCTAGAATAATCATCAACAATGATAAAGCCATAGAGACAAGCAGTAGTAGTAAGAGTTGAGTAATGAGTGGGACCGAAAAGATCCATGTGAAGCAGTTCGAAGGGTCGAGTAGTAGTCATGATTGTCTTCGAGGGATGTTAGGCCCTCGTCATCTTTCCTGCCTCACAGGCACCGCATAAGTGATCTTTCTTGAACTTGATGCCCTCGATGCCTATGACATGCTTCTTCTTTGCCAGGGTGTGGAGGTTCCTCATGCCAGCATGCCCAAGCCTCCGATGCCAGAGCCAGCATTCTGAAGCTTTTGCTAGAAGACATACGTCAAGCTGTGGTCCTGCTGAGAAATCTACCACATACAAATCATCTTTTCGATACCCTTCAAATACTAGAGACTTGTCAGATTCCATTAGAACAAGGCAACGATATTTTCCAAATATTACGATCATGTTTAAATCGCAAAGCATTGAGACAGACATTAAGTTGAAGCCAAGGGATTCAACAAGCATGACTTTATCCATGTGTTGATCTCTTGAGATTGCAACTCAACCTAGACCCAATACCTTACTTTTACCAGTGTCAGCAAATGTGATGTGGCTCTTGTCGGATGGACGTAAGGTTGAGTCCATAAGAAGGCTTCTTTTGCCAGTCATGTGATTTGTACACCCACTATCAATAATCCATTCTGAAGACGCTGGTGTCATACCCTACAGTGCAGTTAGGGGGATAGGCTTCACGAAGAGAATTGTGAAGCAAAAACATTTGATGAACCAGTGGGTTATGAAAGCTTAGATCCAGATTAGGACTAATAGGGAGAGTAGCAAGCGATTCAGGAACGAAGTACATAGTAAGACCATTCAGGCATTTGATCTTGCGCCCTACAAGATGTTTAAGGTCCCCAGCAATAGCGTCAGACGATTTTGTTTTTCTGCTGGAGACCTTTCCCTGCAAAAGAGAGTTAAGCTTTCTTAGCCACCCACATCTTCAAGGGTGGCTTAGAAGCAATAAGTCTAAGTGCAGCATTTGAGAACTTTGGCTTTGGAGCCCTAGCAAACAGTCTTGCAGGCGGACAATAGTACTCATAAGAATAAGCAGAATAGTTCTTGGTCTTATGAACATGGCGGTTTGATGAACCGCTCTCATATTCATAGGCCTGAGTATGGTTTCCCTGCAAAACATTTGCGTTAGTGCGACTCAGGTGAGTCCTCTGTCTGTATGAAGCCTTTGGACTGTATGAAGCCTTTGGTCTGAGGTTTGTCTTCTTCACGTGAGGTGTCATGATGACATTCACAGGAAGATTCTCCAGACACTTTTTCGGAACCCAGATCTTCTTCATAGGCGGTCCATTCCTGCAGTTAGTACCAATGTACCTGGCAAACACTTCACCATTCTGATTCTTAAACAGTTTATAGTTTGCATCAAAGGATTCATCAATGACAATGGGGTTTGCACAAGTGAACCCAGATAGAGTGGATGGATCTGCTGAAAATTTCTTTGCAGCAACCCATGAGGTTTTGGGGTACTTCTCAGGTTTCCAGTAAGAGCCATCAGCATTCATTTTCCTTACGAACCCAACACCCTCTTTCCTCGGGTTTTGGTTCAAGATCTGCTTTTTGAGGACATCACATAGTGTCTGATGCCCTTTAAGACTTTTGTACATCCCTGTTTCAAGCAATGTCTTCAACCTAGCATTCTCATCAACAATAGCAGTGGAATCCTCAGCAAAGGGGTTAGTTCCCACATCAACAGTTGAAGATATTACAACAGTAGCAGCAGTAGAACATTCAGCAACAGTAGTAGCATTATCACGCTCAATGCATTTAAGACATGGTGGTTCAAATCCTTCCTGAGCGGAGCTGATCTGTTCGGCGCGAAGTGACTCATTTTCCTTTTGAAGATCTTCATAAGCCGCTCTCAATTTCTCAAGATCTTGCTTCCTTTTAAGATAATCATAGGAAAGCTTTTCATGAGTTGTTGAGAGCGTTTCATGACGACTTTCAAGTTCCTCATACTTAACGTGAAGATTTTTTATGTCTTCAATTAAGGACTCAGATCGAGTCATTTCAGCACCTAATAGATCATCGCTTCTGTCTAACAGTTTTTGAATATGTTCCATAGCTTTCTGTTGTTCAGTTGCAATTTTAGCAAGTGTTTTGTAGCTGGGTTTTGAACCACAATCAGAGTCATCATCACTAGATGTTTGATAGTGAGTAGTGCGTGTGTTTACCTTGGCACCGCGTGCCATGAAGCAGTAGGTAGAAGCGGAGTAGTCCTTGTCATTTGCATCAATGTCGGTGATGAAGTCATTGTCTTTAGAGTTGAAGATGGACTTGGCAACGTATGCTGTAGCCAGACTTGCGACGCCTGAATCGGACTCCTCCTCAGACTCCACCTCCGCCTCCTCAGAAGCGGACTCCTCCTCTGAATCCATTTCCTTGCCAACAAACGCACGTGCCTTGCCAGATGAGCTCTTCTTGTGTGATGAAGACTTTGAGGAAGACTTGGAAGAAGACTTTGAGTATTTCTTCTTCTTCTTGTCGTCAGAGTCATATTGCTTGCTCTTCTTCTTCTTGTTGTTCTCATTGTCCCACTGTGGACACTCAGAGATGAAGTGGCCAGGTTTCTTGCACTTGTGACATGTTTTCTTCTTGTAGTCGTGAGCAGAAGCTTCATCATTCCTTGAGCTTGATCGGGAAGACTTTCTGAAGCCTTTCTTCTTGGTGAATTTTTGGAACTTCTTGACAAGCATATCAAGTTCCCTTCCAATGTCTTCAGGATCATCAGAAGTGCTGTCAGATTCTTCTTCAGATGAGGAGACAGCTTTTGCCTTCAAGGCACGAGTTCGCCCATAGTTTGGACCATAGATATCTCTTTTCTCAGAAAGCTGAAACTCATGTGTGTTGAGCCTCTCAAGTATGTCAGACGGGTCAAGTGCCTTGAAATCAGGACGTTCTTGAATCATCAGGGCTAGGGTGTCAAACGAACTGTCAAGTGATCTCAGTAGTGTCTTGACGACTTCATGCTTGGTGATCTCAGTAGAGCCGAGGGCTTGAAGCTCATTTGTGATGTTAGTGAGTCGGTCAAATGTGAGCTGGACATTCTCATTGTCATTTCGCTTGAAGCGGTTGAAGAGGTTGCGAAGGACACTGATTCTCTGATCTCTCTGGGTTGAGACGCCTTCATTGACCTTGGAGAGCCAGTCCCAGACCAGCTTAGATGTTTCCAAAGCACTCACACGGCCATACTATACTTTGGTCAGATGACCACATATGATATTCTTGGTAGTAGAGTCCAGTTGAACGAACTTCTTGACATCAGCAGCAGTGACCCCTTCTCCAGCCTTGGGAACGCCGTTCTTGACGACATACCATAGGTCGACATCAACGGCTTCAAGATGCATGCGCATATTATTCTTCTAGTATGGATATTCAGTTCCATCGAAGACGGGGCACGCAACGGAGACTTTAATTATCCCTGCAGTCGACATAGCTAAAACTCCAGGTGGTTAAACCGAATCACACAGAACAAGGGAGCACCTAGCTCTGATACCAATTGAAGGTGTGTTATATTGACTAGAGGGGGGGTGAATAGGCGATTTTTAAAAAAGTCTTCAAAACATGGAAGTTATGAAGACAAACGATAGAAATAAACCTATTACCCTGCAGCGGAAGGTAGACTACACTAGGCAAGCCATAGTCAAGTATTCAATGGAGTGAAAGCACAATGACTAATAGCAGCAATGTAGTAAGGATCAGGTAGGAAGATATTATGAAGCCAAACAGAAAACGCAGTCACTCAGTGAAGATAAAAGATAGTGCAATCATACAATGACTTCACAAGGAGTAATAGTAAGTAAAAGGAAGGGACGATGAAACTAGTGACTCGTTGAAGACAATGATTTGTTGGACCAGTTCCAGTTGCTGTGACAACTGTACGTCTGGTTAGGGCGGCTAGGTATTTAAACCTTAGGACACACAGTCCCGGACACCCAGTCCCGAACACGTAGCTCAGGACATCGAGTCCTCATCGTATTCCCCTTGAGCTAAGGTCACACAGACCTCGCCCAATCACTCTGGTAAGTCTTCAAGGTAGACTCCCAAACCTTCATAGACTTCGTTCACCGGCAATCCACAATGTCTCTTGGATGCTCAGAACGCGACGCCTAACCGGCTGGAGGATGCACAGTCCTCAAGTGTAATAAGTCTTCAGATCACATAGACAATAAGACTTAAGTGATGCCTAATTCTCTTTGGCTCTGGGTGGTTAGGGCTTTATCCTCGCAAGGAATTCTCTCTCAAAGGCTTCAAGGTGGGTTGCTCTCAAACGACAAAATCTGTACTCTGAATCTGAGCAGCCAACCGTTTATGGTTGTAGGGGTGAGCTATTTATAGCCACTTGGCAACCCGACCTGATTTGTCCGAAATGACCCTTGGTCACTAAGGAACTGACACATGTTCCAACGGTCAGATTTCAAACTCACAAGGCAACTTTACTTGGGCTACCAGCAAAGCTGACTTGTCCGACTCTGGACAAGATTCGCTCTCAAAGTAAGTCTTCACTCGAAGACATAGGTTTTGTTAAGCATCACTTCAGTCATTCTGACTGGTTCTCTTGGACCCCACTTAACAGTACGGTGGTTCCTATGACTCAACAGAGAAGAAAAAGAACTACGAAAGATCTAAGTCTTCGAGCTCCATAGGCTTCATGCGATGTCTTCTCTTGTCATAGTCTTCAATGTGAATATCTTCATATAACCACCTTTGACTCAATGTCTTCATACATTTTTAGGGGTCATCTCTGGTAGGAAAACCGAATCAATGAGGGACTTCTACCTGTGTTATCCTGCAATTCTCACAAACAAACACATTAGTCCCTCAACTAGGTTTGTCGTCAATACTCCAAAACCAACTAGGGGTGGCACTAGATGCACTTACAGATGAAGATCGAGAAAAAGATCATCAACAAGAGACATTACCTGGACTTGCTTAATGAGGGATCCCGGGGAGGGGGGCTTGGATAGGGCGATGGCTTTGAGCTTGTCTGCGGTAGTCTCGGCGGGGTGCTTGCGCTTCTTCGTACCATGAGCCTCGACGGTTTTGGCTAGAGCCATAGACATCATGTCGGCCGGTGCTCTGGCGTCCATCCAAGAGAGGAAGCTTAGAGAGAAGAGTGAAAGGAGGAACGAGATGAGGGAGAAGCGAAGCGAGTGGGGGTTTTCTTCAAGAGAGGAAGCTGAGAGAGAAGAGTGAAATGATGGTTGCTTCGTCCGTCCAACTTACTGCTGGAAAGGAGGGGGTTTTGTGATTTGACGGCTCATTGGGCATTACTGCGACGGTTCGATCCGGGTAGTCTACCATCACTCTAATACGGAGTAATTTAGTGCATGGTTGGTGGACCCAGGTGCTGGCTGTCCCACACGTCGGTGAAAGTGAGTAATTTAGTGCATGGCTGGAGGAGGATCCGCACGGTAGAGCGTGTCCACTGTTTTTCTGAAGAAAAAATGATTACAGCAACCGTTTCCACTCTTATGACGGAGGAGGGCGAAACACGGCAGCCACTTGAACATACACAGTGCTCCTACTACTAGGCATGTGCAGTGGTTCATACATCAGTACTACACAATCTTGTTGCTAGTGTAGTAAGATATGACGATAATAAATGATGTTGTGCGCATGTCAACTACTCCTATATGTAACATAGTACCGCTTTTTCGACTGTCTGGTCGAGAATGAACGGTGAGATCAATGTTAACAGAACTAGGTCCAGAGCGCACTGAGAGTACGGTGCTACAGTACTCCATGAAACATGAACCATATGAAGCACGAATAGTGTTAGGCAGGGTGTATGAAGGGTGCACGGGATGGGAGCAAAAGTTCCCTTCTCGACCCACTTTTGAGTGTTTGGCAGAGTGCATGAAGGGTGCATGAGTCCACACTAGTAGGTTGACAAAAATACATGAAGAGGAAACAACTATATTGAGATGAGAATGCAACCAAACACACCCACACGCTTTGTGCTACAGTGACTGATCTGCACTGTCTGAGTTTGATCCAACGGTCATGTTGCGCCGAGACATGGACGTGCCCATGCAAAGGGCGCCTAAACACCACCAAAGTCCCTCTGCTTCTCGAGGCGCACGACGTTGGTGATGCAGGGTGCAACCGCCCGCAGAGCCCGCTCCCAGTCGACGAGAGCCAGCTCATCAAAGACGGCGTCCAATGGCACGAATGGATTCCGGTGATGGAGCCCTGAAAGGATTCGCCCGGCAACGGCGACGGCAGCCCGCAACCCCTGCTTGTCCAGCTCAGCCCCCACCATCACGTGGAGATGGCTCAGCTCCTCGGAGATATAGGTGAAGAAGGAGACCAGGTCAAGAAGCCGCAGCTCGTTGAAGTCGACCGGGTGGTCGAACGGGTTTAGCCCGACGGCCGGCATCGTCGCGCTAGCATGACGGTAGGCATCACACAGCTGCAACACATGCGTGGCAACTTGGTTCACCAAGTGGCTGAGGCGATCCTGGACCTCGTCACGATCGGCCCGCTCGCGCTCCAGCCGGCTCCCCTGACGGCCTATCGTATCTCACGCTTTCTGCAGCAACACCGCCAATGCCTCGAGCATCTTTGTGGTGGACGCCTGCCGCTTTTGAAGCTCCGTGAACTCCCGCACATAACGGAGGAGCATGGCACTCCTCTCCTCCTTGATCTCATGGAGCTCCATGTCCTTGGCCCTGAGCTTCGCATCCTTGGCATGGAGCTCCTGTGTCAGGCGCCTCACCTCGGACTCCGTGATCTGCTGCGCCGCCATGGCACCAGGTAGAAGCAATGGGGAGAGGAAGCAAAGGGGGTGAAACGGCTGAAAGGCAATGCAATCTATGGGAAGGCGAAGGGAGAGGGGAATCTTTTGGTTATCACCATGGTAAAACACCAGTCGACGACTTCTCACATCAGGGAGCAATGGGTTTTAACAGGCGGAGTCATCGTGACTAATTGTTGCCGCGCCTTCTCCCGTCAATCAAAAAATTAAAAATCCTGCTGCGCCTGCTCCCGTCAATCAAAAAATTAAAAATCCTGCCGCACCCAAACACCAGAGCAACACCGCGGTGGATATTTAAATTTACCTGCCGGCAAGTAGATAAAAAAGGGGTGAAAAAACAAATGTGGCGGCGGCCTAGCTAATCGGTCGAACTAGCCCAACTAGCTAGCCACCGTGCTTCACTGATGTACTTGGCGGGAAAGGTGGTCTTTCGTGATTTGATGACTCATTTACTTGCTTCGGTGCTATGACCAAGAAGGACCCAGAAAACGCGCGGTAGGGCGTCCCACGTCAGGAAGAATATATTCGTGCACCACCCGGGAGGACCCCGAAACATCGCGGTAGGGTGTTCCACGTCTCGACACGGAGGAAAAATGTGCGTGTAAAAATATACTGTATCAGACGTAGTACCTATGGTTCGACCTCGGGACCCAGCCAGTCGGTCAAAAATACCACACTAGCCACATAGCTTCATCATGCAAACGTGGCATGGAGGATAGATGTGGTTAGCTCCGTCTCGACCAGCCACAACGTCTCTTGTTCTAGGCGATTCTTCTATTTTCCAAGCTTTATTTAGTTGTAATAACACCACGGCAAGCTAGCGCCGCTCTTCATGTGTGCCCGTGCAAAGGTTAGATGATGTAGAGAAGAGAGATTGAGATCGTAGACCTGGGACCCACCAGTAAGTGAGAAAACGATCATGCACATGTTGACGAGGCACTCCCTCTACTCTACTCAACGCAAGTACTGTATAAAATCAAGTTATGGGACAAAGCCAACAACCGTTCATTTTTTCAGGCTATCGACTTATGCTTTGTAGTCCAGGTTGCCAGTTCGAAACTCATCTTTCAGATTTGTTAGTTTTAGGTCCAAATTTGATTAATGACAAGTGGGACCCCTGTGTGTTGTTCCGATATTTCAGTGTAGGATGGTTTTTTTGAACAAACACTTTGCGCGGTTAGACAAGTAATGGCACGAGTTACACGTATTTTGCAAGTTTACGAACAAAAATGACAGCGACATAGAATATCACATCCACCCCGCAGCTTAGATACTATGGTGAGACGAGTTTTTACACCGTTGGAAGTGAGATCCAATGGCTTGGGAGTAGTCTTTGTAATTATGCGCAATTACCAAACTCTCCAAAGGTTTTTTTGCAAATAAAACATTCAGGCCTCGTGTGTGCCGCTGCATCTTCGATCCAACGGCTCCCCGATGCTCATATTAGGTGCTCCCCGTAGCTTAATTGCCCGCTACGGTGATATGAGCATCTAGGTCGTATGATCAGTGATCGGAGGGCACATGCGTAGTACTTGTACTTTCTGCGCATTTCCCAAACTCTATCAGCCGTATATTGCAAAAACACTCTATCAACCGTATGGGCCATTAGATCTCAGTGAACTCGTATCACCATAGAATCTACGGTGCGGGAGCACCTCATACTCTCCCGTGCGAGAAAACATAAGGTGCTATCGCAGCTTGGATGCTACGGTGATACGAGCTTGGAGGTCGCTTGATCTGAGATCCAATGGCATCTGAGCAGTCTTTGTGCTTGTAAGCAGTGGCCGAACACTTTTGGGGCTTTTATGCAAAAAACCATTCGAACCACTGAGGAGGTGTTGGGTCACAAATCCAACGCCTCCGAAGAGCTTGTATCACCAAAGCATCTAAGGTGTGGTAGCACATGATATTCTTACATACAGGAGAATATGATATCCTCCTTCATCTTAGATGCTATGGTGATACGAGCTTCGAGGTCGTTGGATATGGGATCAAAGGGCATCTAAGTAGTTTTTGTACAAATTGTGTGCAATTCTCAAACTCATCAAGGTTTCCTGCAAAAATATTAAGACACATCATGTGAGCTGCTATATCTCAGATCTACAAGCTCCAAGCAACTCGTATCGGCATATAGCATCTAAGGTATGGGGGCACATGATATTCTCCCGGGGAGGAGGGGGGTGCACAACCAATCGGTGGTTGGGAGGGTGGGGACAAATATAATCTAAACAACCCTAAACAGAGCTCCACAATTTTATCTAAGGTCGAGGGGTTGACCCCCGACAATCATAGCTCCGCCTAAACACAACATTTGCATGTACTGTAGTACTAGACTTAATATTCATGTTTCAGTTTCATGTTCATTTTAAATATTGAACTGATGACCATGGATGTCTTACATTTTACTCCCTTCGTTCCTAAATATTAGTCTTTTTAGAGGCTTCAAATGGACTGGCACATACGGATGTATATAGACATATTTTAGAGCCTAGATTCACTCATTTTTCTTCGTATGTAGTCACTTGTTGAACTCTCTAAAAGACTAATATTTAGGAATAGAAGGAGTATTTTTGAATTCGTGTCATACATGCATGGTTTGGAAAAAATAGATGCACTATACTTATTGGATTGTTGTTGTGTTCGTGCGTGTGTGACTCTCTGTGTGTGTGTGTGTGGTCATATGCTTGATACATACAAAGTTTTCTCACCTCCATATTGTTCATCTTTTAAATTTCAATTTGCATTGGAAAACTTACTAGGGATAACATGAAATGTGAAATCCACGTTGAGATCACTATATCACAAACTCACTCTAATTCAACAACTCGTCAGAAATCACGTGGAGATTAGTATTTGCAAGGAAAATACGGGTATTGTAATACACATAGATTCATTCGGCAATTTAAAAGGTTCCTTTCATATTCTCGAATGGTAAGACCCAACGGCGTACCAGCCAGACCTTGGCTCGTGTTGATCCTAAAAAAAACCGAGCTCGTGTCCTTCGGTGGCGTGCGTGGTACGCACATTAGGCAACCCCAACCAGTCGAGCCTCAGCGTTTCAAGTCGAAATATCTAGCGGCCAGAATTCCAGCCCTAGGAAATTCCCCTCATATCCCCGGTCCATAATGACTACCGATGAACAACGGAGGGATGCTTTAGTAACTAGACAACGTTACCTACCGTGCCGAGAACGGTTCAATTCCCTCGGTCGTCGCTCGTCAAGGTCACCCGTCAACTGCATTGCCTAGTACTACTACTAGTACAACACCAGGATGAGCACAGAATTGAGCCCGTTTGTTCGTGCCTTGAGTTAATATATCAGGCAATGCACTGGTACGGAGGGATTATCCTTTTACTCTGCATATATAACTTGTCTGAAGTCTAACTAAGCAAAATGTTTGACCAAATCCTTTCTTAAGAAATACAACAGGACAGATGTACGGCTTGAAAATTTATTGCATGATGCAGGTTATGATATTGTTTCGAATCCTGGATCTTAAATTTCAAAAAACCCAAAAGTGAGCGTAAATTCTTCAAACTAAGCATGGTCACGTGATATGGCACAAATATTACTTCGTAAGTTTTTTCTTCAATTTGAGACAAGCTGCTTATGACAAGTTGCACAAATGAAGAGCCAAGGTATTTTGGAACAAAGACTTGTCACGTTAAGGCGAATGCTTTCACTATTGAAACCATGGGCGTTTACGTGCTGCCACGAGTCCTCGCTTCTCATCGGCAGGTGCCGTCTGAGCAAGCGTGTGAGTCGACGGGAGGTGTGCGAGCAGACCGCTGCGCCGGCTGTCAGGGAGGCGTGCGAGCAGACCGTTGTGTAGGCTCAGCCGCCCACCGTCGTCCCAACTTCTCCCACTTTTAATGTCGCCGGCGCTGCAGTTTAAAATCAACCCCGTACTACCCGGTATCGCTACAATCCTCTCTCTTCCTCTCCGATTCTCCTGTCGTCTACCTCCAACTAGTCTGACCTAAACGTACGCCATGCCGCATCACGATGGTCTGCCCTTAGTGTTCCTGTTTCCTGAGGAAGACACCCAGCCGGAGTCTCAAGAACATAAGGCACTTTGGGACGAGCTTGAACTGACCTTGCGGGAATATGCCGCGCCTATCCCCGCTCCCGTTCCGGCTCCCGTCGCCCCGACTGCGCCAGCGCCCATCCCCGTGGCATTGATGGGCTGGGAGCCGCACATTGTCGCCGAGCTCGATCCCACGGGGTTCCACAAGGTCCCCACCGACTTTCACGCGCCCGTGCACCTGCCAGCGCATGCGCCTGCGCATGCACTGACGCGCACACCCATGCCGGTGCCCGTGCACCTGCCAGTGCATGCCCCTGCGCATGCACTGACGTGCGTGCCGGTGCCGGTGCCCGTGCACACGAATGTCTCCGCCGCGCCGTTGACAGCGCCTGTCCCCGCATGGGTTCCAGTGCCCCCCCTCAGCAGCATGGATGGCCTCCATCGACCGCTTCCTTGCACCAACGCCAGTCGCCTCCTCCCGCCAGTTGACTCGCCCCAAAGTCCAGAACATTTTGGCCTTCCTTGAAGCTAGGACAACGTTCAGGAGTACACCAACAACGGCGTAAGACGCCGCCGTCGCTGTCGGTCTGTGGCCTGACGACACACAGAGCACGACAGAGGAGCCGCTTCCCACCGCGAGACGCCCCCACCGCCGCCGCGTAATCTAAATTTGACATGAAAAACGTTCGGATTGCCATGCTTAAAATCCGAATGTTTATCATTTCTGTTTATTTTATATCGATCGTCGTATAATTTAAAGTCGGAGTCAGACTGAATGAAATGTATGGTTTGATCGATTGAATGTTCTGCTAGAGCCGTATCAAATTAAATATAAAATGTCATCAAGCCACATGTATTCCTTGTCATCCAACGACCTAGACTGCTTCAATGTCGAGCGCTGAACACGTTTAGCGTGCAGTTAATTTCATGCCAAAAATAGTGCTAATCACATAACAACACGCAAATAATATCCTAGTAGTTAATATCCGCATTCACTTAATATACTTCCAAATTAATGTGCATTGCACGTACACACTGACTAGTGCTGCTAGTACGTGAAACTGGTGCCGTGACTTGTGAACACGTCCAAATATGGTCAACGGCAACATCGCCTGCGAGTTCTTCCTGTTTGCCCGTGCGTCTAAACGCAGAAGGGGAGGAGAGAGAGCACACATGGACCCCACCAGTGAGTGAAGGCGAATAGTACTGAAAATAATATTACATGTTATCCATTAATTAGGCTGTGGTAATATAAAAACATTATGTGAACAAAGGGGGTACAACAAATATTGCTATTCTACGTATGTTGCCTATTGACGTGCGGCTTGAAGGCCCGGTCGCATGTTCGATCATCGTCCTTTATTTTTTAATTTGTATATGGGTCCAAATTTGTTTCAAATAACTCCTCATTAATTAATTTATAGTACTCCCTCTATTCACTTTTATAAGACCTTGAAGACATTTCAGACAATGTGCAAAACAGTTCATTTTAAGTTGTCTGAAATGACTTACAAAAGTGAACAGATGGAGTATCTCGTTTCGACTGACTAATTATTGCAAGGAAAACACAAGCATGGTAATACATACAGATTCGTTTGCAAATGAAAGAAGATTCGTTTGCATTCTCAAATGTAGGCGCCCCAGGCAGACCAGGATCGTGTCGGGGTGGACGCTGCTTTGGTGCCTTAAAGCAACTGCCTTTGGGTCACTAACATGTGGGCCAGCCACTTGTTGGGCCCACATGTCATGGACACAAAGGCAGGTGCCTTAAGGCACCGAAGCATAGTCCTGTCGGGGTGGCCGCGTGTGTCGGACGGACGCGTAGCACCCAGCCACCCACCCCCTCCCCCCCGAAAAAAGGACGACGACAATATAAGTTCGCGCTTCCACGTTTCGGATTGAAATATCTGGCGGCCCCAATTCCAGCCCTGCAAAATCTCTCTTCTCCACCATCCCCTTCCGCGCCCAGATTGCTCAAATCCCTAATTCGCCGCCAACCCTCGAATCGCCCCTCATCTCGTCTCTTTCCCCACCGTTCCCCACCTCTGTGCCGGACGACGATGACGAAGACGACGGTCGCGCTTCACCACCGCACCGGAGCTACCTCATCTACGCCCTCGTCCACTGCACCGGGTGGTCCACCGACAATGTTGGCCGCCGCAACCGACGTGCCTCACAAACACCGAGTTCCACCGCATCAGGTGCGCTTCACCGACGCCGTCTCCCAGCTCATCGGGGCTACATCACCGAGCACATCATCGCACCTCCGCCCTCCGAGGCCGTTGGGGCTTCACCAACGGTCTCGTCCACCGCATCGTAGCGCTCCGCTGCCACTCAAGATCTGCATCCGTGTGCAGCCAGCCAACGCCAGCGCATCACCCTCAACGGCTCTGAAGTGACCCGCACTCTAGCTAGGCGAGCATGCCCAAACACCGGCCCGAACTAGGTATCCACACATCACTCCCTTGTGCACTGTTTCGACGATGTTTGGATATCCTTTCACTGCTCTCTTAGCTTACACGCCTATGCAACTCTGACTTTAACTCTTATTTCTTCTGGAGATATCATCTGAAACAAGAAAATCCATTTTTAGCGAAGCATGACTGCGCTACGGGATCTAGTACACATCCTGCACACCCGTATAACCTTGTAAGTATCTGTCCTCCGGTACAACATCAAGGTCGATTCCTCTTATTTGATAAACCATTCGCCATGTCAGAAATGCAGAGGGGGATGCAAGGAGCACAAGGCCTGCACATCCAAGCAAGTGGTAACATGGACTTGTACATGGAACATCCCAAGCGCAAGCAGAGCTGCAGTGAGCCTGTACAATGAGCTAGCGTAAGTCCCTGCATTTCATTTAATTCATATTGGCATTCGTGTATGATTTGTGTGTAGTGGCTGATCCACGAATTCAAGTTACCAGGGGCGAATATTTAACTTAAAAAATACGAAGGCACTTGCACTCCGGAAATCAACATAACTTGAGAAATGTGAAGCTACATGCACTTTGAAAACCAGCTAATGATCCAAAGTAGCTCAGATTATAAACACTAAATGATGCAAGCACCAAAAACACAAAATGCAACATGGTGTACAAGGACTACAAACATGGTCTATACCTACTTTAATTATTCGTTCTCTGGCTAAAAATATCGAAGTGTAATTGCACGTATAACCAGTGCGCAAACTGCATATCAATATATCTGTCCTGCACAAGTATGCCAATAGTTTCAAACAACAGATTAGAAAAGTATTTATGCTATGTTGTCATGATATGGGGACTTTCTGGTAGATGGCCTCGACGTGTCCTCAAGCTATGAAAATGCACTATAATTTGCTTGTCATCAATGCCTGCAAATCTCTGTCTCTCTCAACGTAGTAGATCATCATTAGACACTAAATCCTTCAATGAGCTTGCAAAATGCTTGCATTAGATCCCTCATTAGACACTATATGTTCATCACCGGGAGCATGTAAAATGTTTGCATCAAATCCTTCATTAGCAGTCTGTTCATTAGACACTTCAGGCTCAAGAACAACATGAGCTTGTATGTTTGCACCGGAAACTTGATTAGATACATCAGATTCAGTCAGTTCAGTATTGATTGGGGGAGTTATAAAATAAGTAGAAATTGGTTTCATTTTCTCATAGATTCCCTACATACAAGCAGTTTTACAACAACGTCAGGTTTAACTATTGGCCAGGAATTGAAGAGTTGAATTAGATATAATCAGGCATTTGATGTACCTGCTCATTGCGCATGCTACTCTTGCAAGCTGCGACTGTCTATTTGCGCAAGCTCGATGCCAAGTCCGTGCTGCCGCCGCTGCCTCCCACGCAGGCTACACCCAGGGTTGGATCTTCATCTTCTTGTCCTTTCGTTCGCTTGAAGCCTGGCGACAGCCCTCCAACGAGGGCGCGAGGAAGTGCTCTGTCGGTCTGTCTAGCGGCGGCTAGGTTAGGAGCGAACCAGACTGGAGGCTGGAGCGAATGAATTGGGATTTTTCCTGCTGCCGATCGATATGGGAGGCGCTCGTTTGGGACGTGAGCCTGCTATAGGGCCTGCCTTGCACTTATGTTATTGGCCCATCCAAATTGAAACATTTTTCTTAATTTTTTACATTGCCTGCTCATGCGTTGGGACGAACAAAACTAGCATGGGCCAACCTGGACGACTCAAACTAGGTGCACACTTTCCAGCCACCTGAGGTGGCCGTCCATACCAGCCCCTATGGTGGCGTCGCCCCTTTTTGCGTGTATGATTGGATAGTGAAAAATATTCCAGTGGCGCTTTTGATTTACCCACAGAATGGTTGAATTGCTTGTTTCTATGAACTGAGTTCGCCAATAATGTGAAGGATGCCAGTCTTTTCATCCTATTGTAGATTGCTTAGATCTCGATATGACAAAAGTAATCGCATGAAATATACAGTAAAAGCCAGTGTGATGTGTTTGGTTACAACTAGTCTGACTACGCGTCCTCATATCTTTACCTACTAATAAACCAGCTATTGCTTCTGGTCGTACGTCATGCTTTTTTGCAAAAAAGTCCCCCTGTTTCTGAGAAATTAACCTGCAGTCCAGTAAATAAGTTAAAAAATGTTTCGTATTTCTGCCAGAAAATACGAGCGACCACGCCTCCCACCCCATCTGGATCCGCTGCTTCCACGCTGCCGACCGGCGTCCTCCGCCACGCCATCCACCGTTGTGCCGTCCTCCCCGCACCGCGGACTGCCTCCTCTCTGCCGTGCCCTCCTCCTCACGCCGCCCGAGTCCTCCACGCATGGTTCGCCGACGCCGAGGCCCATGCCAGCCTGCTCCGGGCCCGCGCCACCGACCGCGACGGGCTTCTCAGCATGCTCCTCGCCACCACGGGCAACAACCGGGAGGTGGAGGACGCGCGGGAGGCGGGGTAGCGTCAGAATCAGCGCACGTCGGATCCGGCATGCTACTCCTCTCCCTTCCCAAGTCGCCCTGGATCTCGCGATGCTGGAGGTGGCCGCCGCCGTTGCTATGGAGGGCTTGCCACCCGCCTTCGGAGTCCCACGTCCTCGATTCGACGGGATTGCCAAGCCGAGGTCATCATCTTTCGACAAGCTCCTTCATCACTTCTGGTTTCCCACAGTGGCTATGGGTTGCCTCTCCCTCTCGATCCTGCACTCCTCCTCCTTCGGTTCAGGTTTGAGGCCGTCGCAGAGGGTCGCCTCTCCATATCCATCCTTCCAATCTGGAGCATAGGTGGAGAGCCTGGCTGTGTGCGGCGGAGATGGCGCCCGCATCTGCGCCCTATAAGCCCGGACAAGGCTCCTCTGAGGCCATGACCTCCGCAGGTATCGATCTAAAAAAGGCCGACAACCCAATGGAACCTCTCCCTGTCTCTTTCTTCTCCATCTTCCTCATACTATCCACTAGAATCTTAGTTTTTGTAGTTAGCTAGCAAAGACTCAATTGCTGCATTTTTTGACTATACATCTTCATATAGGATTCGATAGCCATGCCCTGGAGAGAGAGCTCACAAATTAGTGCAACTAACAAGAAGCAATTGAACCGAAGATCTTACAAGATGGCTTACAAATCTAGGTATCAAACAGAATTTCGGTAATATATATTATGTATACGGTACTTGGTAGGGATGCTTACCAGGTAAATACCACTTAAAATCTAGGTCGAGTAACTATCCAGTTGTAGATTCACTGCAAGTTTGTGCGACAGATATACATACATATATATATATAGATCAACTAGGATTTAGGTTTAACTCTATGGTACAATTAACTAAGGAGAAGAGGGTAGATTGTACTACCTGATTGCTTGTTGTACATCCGAAAGAGATTCAGTTGCTCTGAATATTCTGATTTGCCACATGGTCGCCAGTGTGAATAGCGCCTTCATAAGTGAATCTTTTAATGACGTAATTACCATCCAGCCATCCTGCCTTTCCAACGAACAACATACAAGCTTTGTTCTCTGAAGTTTAAGAATAATGCAACCATCTTGCCTTTCCAAAGAATAACACATATATTTTTAACCTTAATAGTGCAGCCAGCTAGTTGTAGTGCACTTATCTCTAAGCCCAGCTCCTCTTTAATCCATAAACTTATTCGTAACCAAAGGCTAGATGTATATTCAATGTAATTCTATTCATTGAGTTGAGTTTCTTACTTCGGTATGACCTGGGGTATAGTAAGTTCCATTTCAATGTTCCAGGGACCACTTCCAGTAAGTTTCCACTCGACATCAGTAGTAATGTCCACTACCTGTATCAGCATGGTTATAGCAGTAGATAATCAGGGCAAATATCATAAGCAAATTACAACTTTAGAATCTCTGAATTCTAATAGTTTTCTAATATCCTTCAAAACATGATGTGTGAGCGCTCTTTAGATATTCCAGTAAGTTTCTTTCTACAAGTGTTCTTACATCTCCTGAATGGATGATTCTCTTTGCATTTTGGCCGCTCGGCCCACTTCCGATGATCCACTACATCATCATTGTTTGGTAACTGGTTAGATACTCTTCAATCTCCTTATACTGAAGCAGTTATGATTGAGTAGTACATTGTTATCATTCTCAACAACTTCATTCATGACACCTTTGATACTCATGTATGAGAAAGAACTTTCAGTGATTGAGTTACTTTATTTGACTTCATGTTGTTCAGGAGGGGAGGCCGCAAGGCGGGACAGCCAGCAGCGGCATTCTGTTCGGGGATGCGTGGATCTGGTGATGCTGGAGCGTGGTAACAAGAAACATCATATTCGCAAAGGCGTTTCAAATAGCCAATTTACCTTTCTCCCTAAAGGTTTCTTGCTCTGCTGTCAGTATCACTGGTCTTGGGGTTTAGATTTTGTCAATATCAAAATCTGGGTACTTACCAGCAAACGAGTTGTTGACCTATTTACTTAGTCAAGTTCATTTCTGCTATGTTCTTCAGTCAAGCTTTAACTTCTAGCCTTGATTAAATGGCAATGATATTCTCCAAAACCTACTGATGTCAGAAATCCTGCTACCCAACAGGATGGTCTGCCAAGTGATGTGAGCACTACTCAGTGTGTGGCAGACGTTCATTAGGATTGCAAACAAGATTTGAGATGTAGGTGTTGGTCAAATTTTGGAAAATTATGGGTCTGCAGGTACAAAATTACATGTAGGAAATTTTACAGTTTTCTGTGATTAAAGATTCAAGCATGAATGTGAATATAGTTCCAAGGTTTTTTTGCTAACATGTTTTCTTATATTTACTTCTCTTTGTATGATATTGGAATTTATATGCTTACTTAACTGCTCAAAGATATCTGTTTTGTTTGTCGATTGGAAGTTACCACATTAAGCTTGAGTCCATGTGAATTGACACACTATTTGGAACAAAATAAAACTTAGTACTGTACTACAGTTTGGTGGTTAAATTACTCCTTACCTCGACATTCTAATAATCTGTAATAAGGATAGTTCGCATTGGTCATGCAAGATCACTTGCGGGAAATTGGTGGCTTGTTGTTGTTGTGCTTCACAATTTCTGTTGTTTCTATTTATTTTACACTTTTTTATTTACTGCAATTTGCAAAACAGAAGTACTAGCATAACTGGAATTTCTGTTTGTGTTTTTTACAGAGGGAACATAGTCTGATGGGACAGCTCCTAAATCAATGTCACATAAGGCAACAACATATTTGGAGGAGTTGAAGGAGTTGAGATGAGTTGATCACATCCTCATGTGTCTTTGCATGTTGCAACAGGGGCGGTGTACTTTTTTTAGATAGAAGAACTTATGGGGCACATCAGATGTACTGACCACTCCTTAGTCCCAAGAACAGGAGTAACAATTTTCTCAAGTTCTGTTGTTGTATTGTACTAGAAGTATGTTCATCAAACTGCCTTATCAACCATTTGCTATTAACCCTCAAACATCTAACTTTTTTACATCCTCAAACATTTGATATATTTCTTAGCAACTGCCTTCTGACCCTCCCCTTCACCCTTTTCGGATAGTTTTTTGTGAGAATACCCTTTCCTGGTAGCTATGTCCCACCATCTGCATCAGAACAAGAGAAAGGGGAAGATGATCTATTGGCCACAGAGACATTGCTTCCTGCAATTGACCATATTATCGATCAAGGGCCAGCAAAAATATAGAGATTTCAATTAATTTTACCGTCGACCAAGTAAACTATGCAATTCATGAGTTGTGATGATGAAAGAAGAAGAAGAAATATGATTTAATGGCAAAAAATAAGTCAACAATGTTGTCTGATGTGCATAAGGATTTGGTACATGTTTGACATAAGAATATGTATGCCTTCAAGCCTAATTATTGTGCCTTGCATGTTGTGTTCTTTTAGTATATTTTTCTCCCGTTGCAATGCACGGGCATTTTTGCTAGTAACATATCAAGGACGCACCATCTTACCAGATTAACCATTCGACTTACCCATGCAGTGTGGGAAGAAAGAAGTATTGGGACTGCGTATCCAAGCAATTGATGCCATGGACTCCTTCGTACAACCTTGTAAGCGAAAAAGAAGTTGCAGTGTGCCTGTACAAAGAACTACCGTAAGTTCAGTTACCTGCTTCTCGGAATTTTAGTTAGCCACTTATTGCAAAATTGTTCAATTACGTTGCTTGGCTTAATTTAGTTTGCTACTAATTACATAATGGCACAGCCTATTAATCATATTGTAGACTGCGCCTATCTATGTGTTTGATACTTACTGTTAAGAATTACCTGTTTGCCTTAACTTAAATATCTACTTTTTTGTTTGACTGCTTTGTTGCTGCAACAGCGGGTTACAATGACGTTAATAACTACATTTCAGCATCCAATTGAAACTCTTTAATTCCTTGTTTGTTTAACTGGTTTGCTATTATAACTCCTAGTTGAGATGTTTTGCTAACTTCAACTTTTCTGAATCCAATCGGAACTTTAATGGCAAAACAGGTTAGCTCAAGATCAAAGAGCAAGGTCCCCATGGACATTGCATCATCCCACAGCAGTGGCACCGGCCCAATCGTGCATTATGAATTGCCAACTGCTGATGCTCTAGAGGCTAAACTAGTTGTAGAAAGAGATTCTGCTTCTGCACTTAGAGATGAAGTTGACATGTTGAGGAAGCAAACAGCACAATCACAAGCAGTACTCAAGACAACCATTAAATATTTGGTGGATTTCAAAACAAAGAAAGCTGAGACTGACCAGATTGTTAAGGTCCTGAAGGAAAAAAGGAAATTAAATTCCTACTTGGTAAATCATAGGTGAAATGTTCTTTCCATAGTTGGATAACCTTTGTGTTGTCTGCTCATATAATCAATCAAACCATTTGTTTTAGAGATCATGTAATAATTGTTTTTTTTGTTTTTTGGTTTCTAATTTTATTTGAGCACAAGTTTGTATTAATTGATAAGACTCGGAGACATTTCATTTGGATTGCTGTGCCAGACCTACAAATATGCCAATCGGGCTGAATGTGCATTCACCAATAGTAGTAGTATAGATGGAACATAAGTGGCACGCATCGGAAAGGGCCAAGATGCTGGCTAAAAAAAGGATGATGTTGTAGCCAAAAAAAAGTACAGCGGCCTGGCTTATGTATGTTAGTTGATATTATTGATCCATATACTCTATAAGTGTTTATATGTCTGTTAGTTCTGTACATTCTTGGTTGATTTACTCGGTATTTGAATCTTGATACATCGCTTGTGTACATATCTAAATGGGAGTATACATTATGCTGCGTGTGACATTTGAGTTGGACATGAAGTGTTCCAAATATTTGAATTCACCTTAAACTGGATTCTAGTTTCTGAATTTGAGTATCGACATTTGTAAACCATATTTATATATGACAGTGGAATACATCTTTGTCGTCCTTTTGAAGATATCTAAAAACACATAGAATGATTTATAAACATCCATATAAGAATACAAAATGGATTCAAATTTAGTTGCCAGGGTAAACATGGATGCTTATTGTCCCAAAATTCGAAAGAAGCAGCAAAATGTCCACTCCCACGTCGGCTGCCCAAAGCCAAGTGTTTGGGAGATGAAAATTACTGTCTACCCATTACACGGACAATCCGTCGGCCCGATTTCCACTGCTCTAAAAAGGGGTAGGTTAGTAACTTCAATTAGACATGACACAACTGCCTCTGAGCCCATTCCGACATGGTGGGCGTCAAACATGGGCGGCAAAATTCATTTGATTCAAGCTCATCCGAAAGACCTCTGTTTCTCCCTCCATTCCCCATTCATACACGGTGGGTGGCAAAACAAACTTGACTCGGCCGAAATCGATGTAGGCAAATATTTTCAATAGGGGCAGGTTTGTAACTTCACTCAGACGTGACACAACCGCCCTATCTGTTAGCCCCATTCATACACCATGGGCGCCAACCATGGGCGCCAACCACCCTCTCCTCGCCCGAAATCGCTCTGGGCAAATATTGGTGAGATGCGAGATTACCGTCCTATCCCCAACCGACGAGACGTCCAAATTTTAAATGGGGGCTAAGTTCGTAACTTTCCCATATTTCAGACAGGCGCGTCCCAAAAACATGGTTTCCCGTACCTCTCCCTCCATTTTACCATTCATACACCGTCCGCGCTAGAACACCCCATCCCCACACCAGCCTCCGTCCGCTACCCCATCCATCGCCGCCGTCCTCCACCACATCCATCGCCACCGTCCTCCACCATGCCAGAGCGCCTACCAAGACCGCGTTGTCCACTGCTAGATATGGACGTTTCTCATCCACGGCGACGGACCAATAGCCTTGCATGGTGTCCTCTCGCTTCATCGGCACCGTCGTCCTCTTTGTCGGGGCCGCTCACACGACCTTCTCTTCCACCGCAATGGGACTTATCCCCCGATGCACCCATCTACCATCGTAGATCTGCTTCAACGCCACCGATAGCCATCGCACCCCCGATGCCAACACGGCGCCGCAAGAGAGGTGGTACTTCATATCTCCTCAACTTTTTGATCTCAACCAGAAAATAGATCTTAACTTGGTTACTCTACTTTCTTTTCAGCTCTTAGAATTTAGTTCTTAGTTCGAAGCAAACAATGGATGCTAAATATCATTTCTCCGGTTTGCAGCTTCAAATCTGCCATGGCACAACCATAATACGGCTTAATTGATCATGCTTAGGGTTTAATTGATCATGTTGGTTCCGTGGTGGTTTCTTTAATAGAAATCGGAGCGGAAACCCTCTTTTGCTAAAAAAATATGCTTAGAGTTTCCCCCTTTTATGATCACTATACAATCAGAATACGTGCTTCGTGTCATAATAACACTGCTCCACCCATCAAGCTAAACAAGCTTAGTTGTTCAAATACAAATCTGATATTATTAAAACAGAGTTGTTTAATTGGTCAGCTAAATGTTCCTAAATTAGTTTCGAAAATGCATGTTCGCCGCTCGGGTGTGTATCTCTACAGGGTGCCCACGGTGGGCCGGCCCACCCTGGGATTTTGGGTCATCCCAGGCCCCGATCCCCCTCTGTTCTGCTGCGCGCTTCCGATCTCTACTCGCCCCCAGCCGCCTGCCTCACCGGCGACTTGTCGTCCCCGGACGGCGTGACTCTAGGAGGAGACGCCAGACTAACAGGAGGCCAGGAGCCGCTCGCCCAACAACGTCACCGCTGCCCGAGCGCACCACCGTGCCTACCTTCCCAGTCCGTTCAGGGCTCAGGCGTGCAGCACCCACCAAGCCAACCCGATTTATCCTAAGATACGTCCTCAACACTCAGCAGCCACTCCTCATCACCCATTTTCTAATTGATTCATTACTCATTAGGCAGGACTGTCATTAGGGTTTGTTGTGTGCTCAGTGCTACCTACACTTAATGGTTCAGATGTATTTCGGTAATCTTCAGTACCTCTAAAGTTCACAGGGTTTTCAAAATTCCGGCCCTCGGAACAGAAAGTAGTCATTTTGGATTGTTGGTCGTAGTGACATTGACCCAGATTACTACTGCAAGCCAGGTTTGTTGACAATTTTACTTGCCTTTCTTACTCATTTGATATAATATCCAATTATTCACGTCGATTAGTTGCAAACAATAAGTGCTAGACAAACTTCTTCATTCAGATTTTGGACGGTCTCTTACTGCAGTTACAATTCTGCATACTTGTCCTAGTAAGCTCACAAGTAAATGATTGATTCACTACATCTATGCCTACCTTGTCATATTTTTTGTCAATATTCTTTTAGGGTGGACCACCCTGTTTCTAAATACTGGAACCGTAGACATGAGTGAATAGTATTTATCTATGTGATCTCTTCCATCATGTGTGGGTAACGAACACTGCATTGTATAGAAAGAAAGTGTCATTTCCAGCTTTTACATAGGTTTCGATCTTTTACATGGAATACAATCTGCCTACTTGCTTTGTGTCGCACTACCAACACTCCACCCTTGAAGCTAAACATTACGACACTCATAATTGCTTAGTTTATTTGTTCAAATACGAATTTCATATGATTCTAATGTTCCTACTTCAGTTTTGAAATGTGTGCCTGCCTGTTATAGAGACATAAAGGGTTTGTATTTTTGTGTGTGGTCTGGTCGGCACGGTTGGGGAGGTGAACTTTGCATATGCGGGGGTTTATAGGGAGACACTCTCCGAGTTTAATCCGCAATGCATTCCATAGATAATCTGACTACTTTTTATGTTTTCATGAATCTCAGATTCTGAACATCATCATAATGATTATGAGCTTGCACGCATGAAAAGAATAAAGCAGAACAATGCCATGGCTGTCAAACTTGGCATTAAGAGACTGAAATCAAGTTTGGCTGCAATGCAATGCAAACGCTCTCCACCTACAGATTCATGCTCAGAATATGATCCTAACAGTGATTCTGAGCTAGAGGGAGACCTAAATCAATGTAGCTCCCTAGTGGAGGAGTCAGAGGAAGATGCCCTATCTTATTCACCCATCAAGGTACTTGCTCTAACTTTCCAAGGTTACATTGCTCGCACATATCTTGCAACTAATGCTTTGCATTGCTTCTACTTTGTTGAACTGCCATTAGCTTAGTTTACACATCGTGTATGTGAATACGCCCTGCCTATCCATTTTCAGTACATATTCCATCTGTCATCATACCATATTTATCCATTCAAATGTTGTTCTTGTGTATCAGACATTCAAAAGGAAGAGGGCGATTGCTGATCCTGGAGGAGCACAAGCAAAGTATTTGGAAAAGGTAGTGGCACCTGATAAATCAAATAGCCCATTAGGTGTAGTTGCAATATAACCTGAACCACAAAATACCCCAACTCTAGCAGACTCTAGCCCTACTACACTGGTCATTTCTGACGCCCCAACTCAGCAGACCCCAATTGCAGCAAATAGTATGATTATGCCAGTTGACATAGCACCAGCTGTACGATGCAAAACCCCCATTCCAGCAAAGAGTACACCAAATCCAGTTGCCAAATCCCTTTTCGAACCAGAGAGAGCCCCAATTGCAGCAAATAGGACCCCTGTTCCATTTCTTCCCATTTTAGAAGATGAAGCTTATGTTGTTGTTAGGAACTTTGTGCGCCTCTTTCCTTCATGGAAAGATTATACCGCAGACACAGAACAATTTTCAGTCTTCCTCCGCAACTTACGCGTAAGTAATGTACTAATGTTATTCATGGTCATTATTGCATATGTTTCTGCTGATAGAAGACACAAGATTTCATTCTTTTAAATAGGCGAGGAGCAAACTGGATTGTGATGACGAGCAAGGGTTGGTTGCGCTTTTCAAGCACTCGTTGACGAAGTATGGTTCCTACTTGAGGCAAGCGCACTTAGATGGCAAGCCTCTGAATGAAATTTCTGTAAAGTCTCGGGTGCTACATTTATCCGACGGTGACTGGAATAATCTTGTTACACATTGGTCTCAGCTGCAGTGTAAGGTACTATCTATGATATCACATCACAATTTGAACTACATTTCTGCATTTGCCTTAATATCTCAGTTGTACGAAAACTGTTAGCAGAAGAACATTCGTTCTCAAGGGACCACAGAATCTCGCAACTGTACTGCACACTGTATTGCTCTTGTGAGTACCTCTTGCCCTGTATGACCATACTTACTTTCATAGCTGTTTGATTATGTAGCATCACTACACATGTTAGCCTCGTAATCGTCCATTTGGTGGACATTATAAGATCCGTATGGACTGTTACATAAATTTAGAATCAACCCAATGCAGTTGATACGTCTCCAACGTATCTACATTTCCAAACACTTTTGCCCTTGTTTTGGACTCTAACTTGCATGATTTGAATGGAACTAACCCGGACTGACGCTGTTTTTAGCAGAATTACCATGGTGTTATTTATGTGCAGGAGCAAACGTTCTCGGAATGACCTGAAACTTCACGGAGACACTTTTCAGAAAATAAGAAAAATACCTGCCAAAGATGAAGGCCAGGGGGGCCACCACCTTGCCACGAGGGTGGGGGGCATGCCTGCCCCCCTAGGGCACGCCCCCCTACCTCGTGGGCCCCCTGTTGCCTCTCCGACTCCAACTGCATATATTGAGTTTCAGGGAGAAAAAAATCAGAGAGAAGAAATCATCATGTTTTACGACATGGAGCCGCCGGCAAGCCCTAAAACCTCTCGGGAGGGCTGATCTGGAGTCCGTTCGGGGCTTTGGAGAGGGGAATCCGTCGCCATTGTCATCACCAACCATCCTCCATCACCAATTTCATGATGCTCACCGCCGTGCGTGAGTAATTCCATCGTAGGCTTGCTGGACGGTGATGGGTTGGATGGGATCTATCATGTAATTGAGTTAGTTTTGTTAGGGTTTGATCCCTAGTATCCACTATGTTCTGAGATTGATGTTGCTATGACTTTGCTATGCTTAATACTTGTCACTAGGGCCCGAGTGCCATGATTTCAGATATGAGCCTTTTATGTTCTCTTCAATATATGAGTGTTCTTGATCCTATCTTGCAAGTCTATAGTCACCTATTATGTGTTATGATCCGTTAACCCTGAAGTGACAATAATCGGGATACTTACCGGTGATGACCGTAGTTTGAGGAGTTCATGTATTCACTATGTGTTAATGCTTTGTTCCGGTTCTCTATTAAAAGGAGGCCTTAATATCCCTTAGTTTCCGTAAGGACCCCGCTGCCACGGGAGGGTAGGACAAAAGATGTCATGCAAGTTCTTTTCCATAAGCATGTATGACTATGTTCGGAATACATGCCTACATTATATCAATGAACTGGAGCTAGTTCTGTGTCACCCTAGGTTATGACTGTTACATGATGAACCGCATCCGGCATAATTCTCCATCATCGATCCATTGCCTATGAGATTTTCATATATTGTTCTTCGCTTATTTACTTTTCCGTTGCTATTGCTATCATCACTACAAAATACCAAAAACATTGCTTTTACTATTGTTACCTTTTGCTACCGTTATCACCACTATCATATTACTTTGCTACTAAACACTTTGCTGTAGATATTAAGTTTCCAGGTGTGGTTGAATTGACAACTCGGCTGCTAATACTTGAGAGTATTCTTTGGCTCCCCTTGTGTCGAATCAATAAATTTGGGTTGAATGCTTTACCCTCGAAAACTGTTGCGATCCCCAATACTTGTGGGTTATCAAGACTATTTTCTGGCGCCGTTGCCGGCGAGCATAGCTCTATTCTTTGAGTCACTTGGGATGTATATCTGCTTATCATTATGAAGAACTTGATAGATCCAAAAACCAAGATCTGTTATGAGTAAGTTTGCGACACCTACACCTGCTTCTGCTATTCGTTCTGATATGTCGCATGTTATTGATGATGCAACTTCTGCTATGCATGATACTTATGATGAAACTACCTCTATGCCTGATACTACTATGCCACTTAGTGATTTTCTTGATGAACAACTTGCTAGGGCTAGAGAGATTGAAAATATTGAATCTGATGATACTGATGAAAGTGATGATGAAGAACCACTTGCCATTCCTAAGGGTTATGTTTTTGATCAAGATGCTTCTTTAGCCATTTTAGCTTGCAAAAATAGAACTGAACTTAAAAGATTATTAGCTAAATGGAGTAGGCAATCCCTAAATGCTAGAATGAAACCTGACCCTGCTTTTGCTACTTCACCTATCTTTGTTACTGATAAGGATTATGAATTCTCGGTTGATCCTGATATAATTACTTTGGTTAAATCTAATCCTTTTCATGGTTATGAATCTGAAACTGTTGTGGCACATCTTACTAAATTGAATGATATAGCTACCTTGTTTACTAAAGATGAGAGAACTCGTTACTTTTATATCCTTAAAATATTTCCGTTCTCATTAAAGGGTGATGCTAAGATATGGTTTAATTCTCTTGATCCTGGTTGTGTGCGTAGTCCCCGGGATATGATTTATTACTTCTCTGCTAAATATTTCCCTGCTCATAAGAAACAAGTTGCTTTAAGGGATATATATAATTTTGTGCAAATTGAAGAAGAGAGTCTCCCACAAGCTTGGGGGAGGCTTCTCCAATTACTTAATGCTTTGCCTGATCATCCTCTTAAGAAAAATGAAATACTTGATATCTTTTATAATGGACTAACCGATGCCTCCAAAGATTACCTGGATAGTTGTGCTGGTTCTATTTTCAGGGAAAGAACACCGGATGAAGCTGAAATTCTATTGAATAATATGTTGACAAAAGAAAATAATTGGACACCTCCGGAGCCAATTCCTGAGCCTATTCCCAAACCAACTCCAAAGAAGAGGGGTATTCTATTTCTCAGTCCTGAAGATATGCAAGAGGCAAAGAAATCTATGAAATAAAAGGGTATTAAAGCTGAAGATGTTAAGAATTTACCTCCTATTGAAGAAATACATGGTCTTAATTTACCACCTGTTGAAGAAACATATAATCCAAATCCTTTACCTATTGAAGAAACTCATGGTCTTGATAACCCGACACAGGTAGTAAAGGTAAATTCTCTCTATAGATATGATAAGGTTGTAATCCCATTTACTAAGTTTGCTAGCCCATGCTTACATGAGTTTGATAAATTTATGGCTAAGCAAGAAGATTTTAATGCTTATTTTGGTAGACAATTAAAATAGAATTCAAATATGCTTGGACACTTGGGTGATTACATGGCTAATGTTAAAGGTGAACTTAAACTTATTAGTAAACATGCTTCGATGGTTACCACTCAAGTAGAACAAGTACTTAAAGCTCAAAATGATTTGCTCAATGAATTGAATAGTAAGAATAATGATAATGCTGTTAGAGTTATGACTAGAGGTGGTAGAATAACTCAGGAACCTTTGTATCCTGAAGGCCATCCTAAGAGAATTGAGCAAGATTCTCAGAGAAATAATTTAGATGCACCTAGTTATTCTACAAAGAAGAAAAAGAAAAATGATAGGACTTTGCATGCTTCTAGTGATCCTATTGTTGAAGCAATTGAGAATCCAAATGATATTTCTATTTCTAATGCTGAAACACAACCTGGTAATGAACCTGAAACTAGTGATAATGCTAATAATAATGTTCATGATGATGCTCAACCTAGTAATTATAATGATATAGAAATTGAACCTGCTGTTGATCTTGATAACCCACAATCAAAGAATCAATGTTATGATAAGAAAGATTTCGTTGCTAGGAAACATGGTAAAGAAAGAGAGCCTTGGGTTCAGAAACCCATGCCCTTTCCTCCCAAACCTTCCAAGAAAAATAATGATGATGATTTTGAGCGCTTTGCTGAAATGATTAGACCTATCTTTTGCGTATGCGATTAACTGATATGCTTAAAACAAATCCTTATGCTAAGTATATGAAAGATATTACTACAAATAAAAGAAAAATACCGGAAGCTGAAATTTCCACCATTCTTGCTAATTACACTTTTAAGGGTGGAATACCAAAGAAACTTGGAGATCCAGGAATACCCACTATACCTTGCTCCATTAAAATAAATTATGTTAAACTGCTTTATGTGATCTTGGAGCCGCTGTTAGTGTTATGCCTCTCTCTTTATATCGTAGACTTGATTTCAATAAGTTGACACCTACTAAAATATCTTTACAAATGGCTGATAAATCAACTGCTATACCTGTCAGTATTTGTGAGGATGTGCCTGTTGTAGTTGCAAACGTTACTATTTTAACGGACTTTGTTATACTTGATATTCCCGAAGATGATAGTATGTCTATTATTCTTGGAAGACCCTTCTTGAATACTGCATGGGCTGTTATTGATTGCACTAAAGGCAATATCACTTTTCATGTTAATGGTAATGAGCACACGGTACACTTTCCGAGGAAACAACCTCAAGTTCATAGTATCAACTCTATTGGAAAAATTCCATCGATTATATTTGGAGGTTTTGAATTTCCTCTTCCTACTGTCAAGAAGAAATATGATATTCTTATTATTGGGGATGTGCATATCCCCGTTGAGGTAACATAGTGTTATTCGGAATTTCTCCGGTTCCATGTTATTCGGAATGAGTTCGTTAACAAGACTTGATCAACCTTATTAGTGGATTCCTTTTGATGATCATGAGATGGATGAAACTAGAAGGCATAACCTTCTGTACCCCACTTTTACTTTCTGTTATTTATATTAAATAAAATAGAAATAAATATTTTTTCTGTCTGTTATCTGATTATCCGTGCAATATAAAAATACCTCAAAAATAAAAGTTCTCCAAATGCCCTGAAAATTAAATATGATTTTTTCTAGAATATTTGAGGATTTATGGAACTGAGAACACACCAGGGGGCCAACCACCTGCCCACGAGGGTGGAGGGAACGCCCCCTGCCTCGTGGGCCCACAGTGGCCCTCCTCCACTTATCCTTTCACCCATACACCCCTTCTTCCTCCCCAAACACAAATAACCAGCTCAAACCCGAGTTAAGCTCGTTTTGCTGCCATTTTCGATCTCCTTGCTCAAAGCACCTCTCACAAAACTGCTTGGGGAGATTGTTCCTTGGTATGTGACTCCTCCATTGGTCCAATTAGTTTTTGTTCTAGTGCTTTATTCATTGCAAATTTTTGCTGCTTAGGTGACTTTGTTCTTGAGCTTACATGTCAAATTTATATGGTCAAAAGTAGTTTTGATCCATGATATATGCCCTAGGCACTTGTAGGAGTAGTTGCTATCAATATTATTGAGTTTGGTTTACTTTTATTTTGAAGTTACTAAAAAAATTCAGAATTTTTCAGAGGAAGAAAAATGCTTAGGAAAATGTTCCAAGGTGGTTCTTCAAGGAAGCAAGGACCCAGGCTTGCAATGCGTGATGCTGATGAAGAGTCACCAAGAGACGCTCCAGTGCGTCCTTGTGAGTGGCCTTCTGAAAATTTTATGGATCGAGCGGGAATAAAAGAAGAATTCAACGCATATTTGCATAACGCTGATCTCGTGAGCTTCGAGGAAGAAAAGTGCAGTCAGTATCATAATCTCACTAGTTCCTTTGTGAGGAGGTTTGAATTTTCAACTTCACGTAATTCTCCAACTGTCCTGTTTGATCTTTATGATAAATCTTATACCATGGACTTAGAGGATTTTACCACTGCATGCAAACTTCCACAATGGGGTAGTATAAGGGATCCTCGCAAATCTGAAATTAGATATTTTCTTGCTAGCATAACTGTGGGAGAATCCAGAGATATTACACAAGCTACCATAGGGAGCATTCACTTTCCTGCTATACATTATTTTGCTCTCTTTATAGGTAGATGCATAAATGGTAAAGATGAGCCATGTCACATGTGTGTCCCTGACCTCAGTATTCTTAGGAGTGCTGTGATAGGAGACAAATCTTATAATCTGGGAGCCATTGTTGCACGTAGGTTGCATCTTAATAGATTTAATGGAGATTTCTTTGGTGGAATTTATGCAACCCGCGTAGCTAATTTTCTTGGTATAGATGTACGCGAAGATGATATTGAATTACCTCCTGCCTATCTAGATTTTAATGCTATGGTTCACCACCAGTTTGTCGAGAGGAACGAATCACCTCTCTAGTATTGACTAATCTTTGACAGACACGGTGTTGTCCGTATTACTCTCCCTGCTCCTGCTTTCTTTGATTATCAAGCAAGAGGAGGATATACTATTACCAGAGAGGAGGCAGATGAGTATGAGAGGAGAGAGGAGGCCGCTCGTCGCCACGCTGCAGCTCAGCAGGCGATAGCTGCTACATCACAGTACGACCCCAGCTATTATTGTGGATATCTGCCAGGCCAGCAGTGGCCATAGACCAACTTAGGCCAATAGCCTAAGCTTGGGGGAGTACGTATTTCTCACCGACATTACATTTATGCTCACACACTCATTGCTAGATGTCGGTGCTCATACTTTTTCATTGTATCATCCATGCTAGTTTATTTTCCTTTTTATGCTTTCTTCTTGTGTGTTTAATAAACCTCAAGAAAAACAAAAAAAATAGTTGTAGCTTTTAATTAGTTTACTTTCCATGCTTGTAGTAGTAATTACAAAGAAAACCCAAAAATATTTCATGTTCTTCTTTTGCTTGTTGGGAGCTTTCCCGTGTAAATAGTTTTATTTCTTTTCTCTTCTTTGGGGGTCGATAGGAGAAGACCATGATTAAATTGTTGAAGTGGCTCTTATATGCATTATTGTTGATCTGAAAAAAGAGCCCATATTGCCTTGTCTTCTCCTGTTTATTGAATGCCTGCAGATTCCAGCTTAGTCCAATGCACGTGCACTATTATTATTATTCACGTCGTTCGGTCGTGCAAGTGAAGGGCAATTATGATGATATATGATGGACTGGCTGAGATGAGAAAAGCTGGTATGAACTCGACCTCTTTTGTTTTTGTAAATATGATTAGTTCACCGTTCTTGATTCAGCCTATTATGAATAAACATGTTTGCAATGACAACTAGAGATCATAGTTTCTTGTGCCATGCTTGATTAGCTATGAGTTATAATGGTTTACCTTGCGTGCCAACATGATATTAAAATGGTTATGATGTGGTATGATAGGGTGGTATCCTCCTCTGGATGATTTAAGTGACTTGACTTGGCACATGTTCACGCATGTAGTTGAAACAAAATCAACATAGCCTTCACGATATTTATGTTCATGGTGGATTATATCCTACTCATTCTTGCATTCAGTGTTGATTAATTTTAGTTCATGTTCATGACTGTTGTCGCTCTCTAGCTGGTCGCTTCCCAGTCTTTTGCTAGCCTTCACCTGTACTAAGAGGGAATACTGCTTGTGCATCCAATCCCTTAAACCCCAAAGTTATTCCACATGAGTCCACTATGCCTACCTATATACGATATCTACCTGCCGTTCCAAGTAAATTTGTATGTGCCAAACTCTAAACCTTCAAATAAATATCCTGTTTTGTATGCTCGAATAGCTCATGTATCAACTAGGGATGTCTGTATCTTCCATGTTAGGCGGGTTATTCTCAAGAGGAGTGGACTCCGCTCCTCACTCGCGAGATAAATGGCTGGTCACCGGGATGCCCAGTCTCATGCTTTATGCAAACTAAATCAAAATAATTGCAAACAAAACTCCCCCTGGGACTCTTGTTAGTTGGAGTCACTCGTTGTTTCAAGCAAGCCATGGATTGATGCTTGTGGTGGAAGGGGGAGTATAAACTTTACCATTCTGTTTGGGAACCGCCTATAATGTGTGTAGCATGGAAGATATCGCCATCTCTTGGTTGTTATGTTGACAATGAAAGTATACCGCTCAAAATATTATTCACCTTTGTTTCAAAACCGAGCTCTGGCACCTCTACAAGTACCTGCTTCCCTCTGTGAAGGGCCTATCTATTTAATTTTATGCTGAGTCATCATCTTCTTATTAGAAAGTACTAGTTGGAGAGCACCACTGTCATTTGCATTCATTATTGTTAGTTTACATTGAGTATGACTTGACTGGATCTCTTTTACCATGAATTACAATGTCTAGTCAGTCCTTGATCTTTAAAGGTGCTCTGCATTTATGTTTTGCGGTCTCAGAAAGGGCTAGCGAGATACCATCCTGTTATATCATATTATGATTGTTTTGAGAAAGTGTTGTCATCCGAGATTTATTATTATGCCTCACTAGTTGATTATGCCATTGATATGAGTAAACTTGAGACCTATGCATTATTGTAAATGTGGTTAGTTATAATCTTGGCTGAAAACTTGAATGCTGGCTTTACATATTTACAACAACAAGAGCAAACGGAGTTTGTAAAAGTTTTCCTTTATCATTTTCAGTTTGTGAACTGAATTGCTTGAGGACAAGCAAAGGTTTAAGCTTGGGGGAGTTGATACGTCTCCAATGTTTCTACTTTTCCAAACACTTTTGCCCTTGTTTTGGACTCTAACTTGCATGATTTGAATGGAACTAGCCTGGACTGACGATGTTTTCAGCAGAATTACCATGGTGTTATTTATGTGTAGGAGCAAACGTTCTCGGAATGACCTAAAACTTCACGCAGACACTTTTCAGAAGAAAAAAAATACCTGCCAAAGATGAAGGCCAGGGGGACACCACCTTTCCACGAGGGAGGGGGGCGCGCCTGCCGCCCTACGCCCCCGACCTCATGGGCCCCTGTTGCCTCTCCGGCTCCAACTCCACCTCCATATATTGAGTTTCGGGGAGAAAAAATCATAGAGAAGAAATCATCGCATTTTACGATACGGAGCCGCTGCCAAGCCCTAAAACCTCTCGGGAGGGCTGATCTGGAGTCCGTTCGGGGCTCCGGAGAGGGGATTCCGTCGCCATCGTCATCACCAACCATCCTCCATCACCAATTTCATGATGCTCACCGCCGTGCGTGAGTAATTCCATCGTAGGCTTGCTGGACGATGATGGGTTGGATGGGATCTATCATGTAATCGAGTTAGTTTTGTTAGGGTTTGATCCCTAGTATCCACTATGTTCTGAGATTGATGTTGCTATGACTTTGCTATGCTTAATGCTTGTCACTAGGGCCCGAGTGCCATGATTTCAGATCTGAACCTATTATGTTTTCATCAATATATGAGTGTTCTTGATCCTATCTTGCAAGTCTATAGTCACCTATTATGTGTTATAATCCGTTAACCCTGAAGTGACAATAATCGGGATACTTACCGGTGATGACCGTAGTTTGAGGAGTTCATGTACTCACTATGTGTTAATGCTTTGTTCCGGTTCTCTATTAAAAGGAGGCCTTAATATCCCTTAGTTTCCGTAAGGACCCCGCTGCCACGGGAGGGTAGGACAAAAGATGTCATGCAAGTTCTTTTCCATAAGCACGTATGACTATGTTCAGAATACATGCCTACATTATATCAATGAACTGGAGCTAGTTCTGTGTCACCCTAGGTTATGACTGTTACATGATGAACCGCATCCGGCATAATTCTCCATCACCGATCCATTGCCTCGTGCTTTTCATATATTGTTCTTCGCTTATTTACTTTTCCGTTGCTATTGCTATCATCACTACAAAATAACAAAAACATTGCTTTTACTATTGTTACCGTTTGCTACCGTTATCACCACTATCATATTATTTTGCTACCATACACTTTGCTGCAGATATTAAGTTTCCAGGTGTGGTTGAATTGACAACTCAGCTGCTAATACTTGAGAGTATTCTTTGGCTCCCCTTGTGTCAAATCAATAAATTTGGGTTGAATACTTTACCCTCAAAAACTGTTGCGATCCCCTATACTTGTGGGTTATCAGCAGACCTCTTGTAAGGATTGAACATTGTCTATCACTGTACTTACATTAACAGCTACTCCCTCCGTCCCATAATATAAGAACGTTTTGTACAGTACACCAGTGTTCAAAACACTCTTGAATTATGGGAAGAGGGATTGGTTCATTTTGTAGCATTCTGCATCTTATCTCCCTCGCCCACCATTTACTAAAAAAGATCAGATCTATATTTAATCTTACCAACAAGTAGAATACACAGATAATGCCAGTGCAGAAGTGTAGCCCATTGCTCTTGTCAGTACATTTTGTCCTGTAACGCTTGTACTTCCAGGGATTGGTAGTTGATTATGTAGCATCAATCTGCATCTTATCTTCATTATCCTCTATCCCTTCCAGTATTATCATATCTATAATTACTCTCTATAAAATGTAGAGTACAGGCAATGCTTATGAAGAAGATTCTGTGCTGAAATTCTTGAGTTATCCTTCCCTTGACATGGAGAAGTGCATTATAAAGCCGGTGTTAACTTTTAATGTAAGTCAATCCTTCAAAAGCCTTTATCCTCAACTGCTGTTTAATTTGCTCATACTCCCTATCGTTTACTGCTGTTTAGTTTGCTGTTTCTACCAAAATGCATGTTCGTAAGAACCGTAAGTTCTAAGTTTTACTTGTAAAACCAAATTCCTTATTCATACCATGCACATTACTTAATACTCCCTATATGTATGCTTGTTTTTGTGGATCTATAATCCAGTGTGTGGTGAAGCAGCCCACGTTTGCACCTTGTCATCTCCTGTTTTATCTTACTAATGTGGCTGATGATATGAACAACATGCCATGCACATTATCCAAAATAGATACAATGATTTTATTTGCCCTTCATCTATGCTTGTTATGTTGACATGGTAATCCAGTAGTGTGGTGAAGCTCCCCGCATTATGAACAATGCCAAATTATGCTATTGATATTTTGAACTTACTCTTTATTTTCTAATTTGAAATTGGATAGAATTGACAGAACAATTATCATCTTTGTTTATAAACGTGCAAAACTTTTCATCTCTCTGCTTTGTTTCAGGGTGATATGCCCGATGGCATGCACAAGTCTGCTGAAGGCTGTGAGACAAACCCAACATATATTGCAGCAAAGAAGGCAAAACATCTTGAAGATAGCGAGACAACCCCAAAGTCTTGTCTTGATGCAGTGTTCAAGTTACTTGAGACTAACAGTCAGACAAGCTCACAGAATTCGTTGTCTGAATCAGTTCGACTTCTTCAGTCCCAAGTTCTAGTAGAAAGGCATTCTGCAACTCAACTTCGACTTGAAGTCATATCTCTAAGAAATATTGCGGAGAACACCAATGAGAACCTCATCGCTAAACAGCTACACCTGGAAGCTATGACCGCTATGCTAGGCCGATCTCACAGCCTTTCTCAGTAGCTTGCGCAGCAGTTCCCCCGCAAGGCTAACCTTTCTTGAACTGTCTTGGAAGTGGTCTAGGTTAAGTATTATTTTGTTACGCTGCAATGGTGCCCAGTTTTTGTAATCTGCTTCTTCGTTGCGCTTTATGATCACTGCTGGCGAATTTCGATGCCAAGTGGATGTAATATACCTTAAATCCTTTCTTGTATAGTGTAGGTTTATTCTTAGTTACTATGCCGTAATTTCTTTATTGTATAGAGTAGGTTTGTTCTTAATTCCTACTAGTTACTGCCATCAATCGCTATCTGAAAAAAATCAGATGTAGTCGACCGGACCGAAACATTCGACTCTAACGGGCCAGGTTTTTAGCGGGCCACAATTGGGCCGGCCTGCGTCTTTCTTGGGCCCAAATGATTGGGGCCTTCACACATTACGCCAGGCCCAAACTTACACCAGCCTATATTTTAGTTGGGCCTTTTGTCGACCCAGCACTTAGTTTTGCCCATGTAGCGTTGGGCCATTAACAGGTTGAATATTGTACTGGCCTGTTACGGCCGAGATGAAACCACAGGCCTTTAGCAGGCCAAAATGCATGTTGGGCCTCAATTTTCACTAGTCGTCGACGGGCCTTCAGCTGGCCGAAATGTAGACCGGGCCGTTTTGGGCCTAGTTAGCTCATGGGACGTTACCAGGCCGAAACATATCTCGGGCCTTAGTTGGCCCACTGATATCATGGGCCTTTAAGAGGCCGAAAGCTTAGCACAGGCATCAACGGGCCGAATTACGTGACAGGCCTTTAACATGCCCAAAGTCACATTGGGCTTAACTGTTGCCACCTTTAGCACGGGCTGTTAGTGGGCCCGATGTCCCGTCGGACCATATATGGCCCATGGGAAGCACGGGCCATTCCCAGGCCGAAAGTCACACCGGGCTGAAATGGGCCCATGTCTACATCAGGCCTCCAACAGGCCGAAAGTCACTTGGCTATAGTTGGGCCCAAATATTCGGCGAACAATTAACGGGCTAGATCTGGCTTCGGCCGCAAATGGGCCCAAATATTGGGCGAACAATTAACGGCCAGATCTGGCTTCGGGCCGTAAATGGGCCCAAATATTGGGCGAACAATTAACTGGCTAGATCTGGCTTCGGGCCGTAAATGGGCCTTTATTAAGCAGACCGTTATTGGGCTGGCCCACTAGTACCTGATTAAGTTCTACGGGCCTTTAACTGGGCCGGCCTTTTTAACCTATATGGGCCTCTGTTGGGCCTAGCCACGTGTCGACGTATCATAGGCATGTCTCCTCCAATGGACGGGCGACATCTGGCTCACTGACAAGCTGACAGGTGTTCCCTTCGGCCAATCAGAATTTTACACGTGGAAATTTCCCATTGGTCAGGGCTGTTAATGGGTTATCAGATCCAAAATCTGACCCGATAGCTTAACGGCGTTCCGTTACGGTGGATGCCATGTGTCGGTCACCCTTGACGAAAGCACTTCTGTGACGCACGATTTATCGTCATGGAAGTGGACACTTCCGTGATGATAATTTTGGTAATGTCATGGAACACTTCTACGATAGCACAGGTATGACTATCTTGATTCTGTCATAAATTCGTCATGGATGTACATGCATGACAAAAAACGCGACCTACTGTGACAAACACGTATCATCATGGAAGTGTATTTTTTTGTAGTGCAACTCAAGTCCCCAATGCATAGGTGCTTAGTTTTTTGTTGCTAAAGCTTGCTTCATTTAATTAGCTATAGACTCAAAATTGTCTTTTCACCTAGGTACACATGCTTAGCACCATTTCTTCCTAGGGTCACCAAACTAGTCTCTCTCTTCTTAATTAACTTGCCACATTAGACTTTATGCCTATGTGGAAGGCCTAGCACCTATACGAGCAAGTACAATAGTGGGCTATAAGCCCGCTTACAGGGCATTTTTGCATATGTGGAGGAGAGAGGCAAGGAAAAAGTGGAGGAGTGGGCTCTCATGCAAGAGCCAGCCTCTACATGGTGGAGGATTGGGAGAGGCACCTGTATACCATGGAGGTGGTTAGGAATCGGGAGACTCACACCGGTCATAGTGCATAGTTAAAATGATAATGGCAAGTGAAATCACGGGGCCCCACCTATCCAACAGTAACTCGCTGTCAAATCACACAGCCCTACGTTTGCAGCATCCTACTCCCTCATCTTCTCGCATCTCTGTCGAACCGACTAGGCGGAACTGCCCCGCCTACCGCGCAGGAAAAGCCCCGCCCTCGACTTTTGAATAGTACATTATAATTTTGTATCCATGGATTGCCCTATGGAGCAAAGCCTCAAGAAAACGGCAGTACACATGTACGGAGTATACAACACGACCGTCGCATTTGCGTCGCACCCTAGACGGTCGGTCGGTCTGGCACGCCGCTCTCCGAATGGAACGTGCATCATATTGCGTTTGCACACACATGTGGGACCACAATTGAGAACTGACCATAGGCACACTCCCGGCTGCGCAAGTCGGGTGAGTTAATAGAAGAGAGAAACATGCGATAGTACTGGAGCAGTCACTGGTGCGCGTCGGTCCTAAACAAACGGTTTTCAACCCCTTTCCGCGACGACATTTGGAACCGTCGCCAAGTGAGTGTGTGCGATAGGGTTTCCTTCCCAGACGACCTAGAAATCATCGGGGATAGGCCCTCCTGGGACCCAGGCTGGGGCCATGTGCAGTCGGGTGAGGCATCAAAACCCAATCATTTCCGTAGGTATGTACATCCCACACGGTGAATCCCAGAAATCATTTATGTAGGTATGTACATCCCACACGGTGAATCCCAGAAATCATTTCTGTAGGTATGTACATCTCACATGGTGAATCCGAGAAATCATTTCCGTAGGTATGTACATCCCACACAGTGAATCCCAGAAATCATTTCCGTAGGTATGTACATCCCACACGGTGAATCCCAAAAATCATTTCCGTAGGTATGTACATCCCACACAGTCAATCCAAGGAATATGTTTCCGTTCTTATGTACATCCCACACAGTCAATCCAGGGAAAACGTTTCCGTTCGGACGTACATCCCACACAGTTTTATGTGTAGGCTCGTGTCTGAAAGGTTTAACTATCACACACAGTCTTCCTTGGTTAAATGTTTGCTTTTATCAACTATATCACACATGATTTGATGAAGAAAACTATGTGGCATTGGGCTATCCATCGCAAGCGCTTTTACTGCTAGAACCGTTTGCAAAGATCCATGACACATTTAGCAGGTTTATTAGTTTACAATTAATAATTCCAGTATTACGAAAATTCACATTTCGTATCGAACAACTCTTTGCCGATTTCATATCAGGCACATAAATTTATTATAACATCACAGTACGGTAGCTACATGAAAACATCACAGTACAACATATAGCTATTTCAACTTCATAAGAACAATATATTCATTTCCCTAATCGAGATCATTCAGGATCGTCTTATCTACCTCTGCTTTCAGTTCAGTAAGAACCCATTTTGCACAGTCCAACTGGGGAAGTGGCTCCTCCTTCGCCAACACCATCTTAGCAAAGTCTGATTTAAAAAAAATCTAAGCTCATTCTCCACCTTCAACTTTTTATCCCGCATCTTGAAATATGCTTCAGCGTTGATAAGACTTTCTCTAAGCCTACGTGTGTTATCTTCCTCATACATGCTCCAGAGCTTCGTTAGGCACATCTTCAAAGACTGTGGCCACTCTCGATCAACCCACTCCAACTAAGAACACTTCCGTTCATCCTATAATATTTAAAACTAGATCAGTAATAATTGTAGGGGAAATGGGTTTATAGCAACATAGAAAATCACCAATGCTTATTTAGAAAAACTGAAGAAACATGTTAATTATGACATATCTTCACAAAAAGATCAATGTGCAAATGAAATAATTGGTACTGAGACAACAACCAAATTCTAGACATCAGAAGCTATAATTAACTACAACGACGCTACAAGTTTTTACTCATGTACAATAAATAACAAATTGAACATTTTATGAGGAAGTTAAATATAACTGCAACAACATAGAGATAGTGTTTGGATGACAACAAATTGATACTAACAGGTGTGTACATGCACAAATTTAGTAACATAGAACTAATAGCACTAAGGTCGTCCACTATGTATGCCAAAACTGGGGTAAAGACAACTGTTCCTACATCTCGCACCGGTGTCCTGCACTAGCGAGCCGATGCAGTGGAAAAAATCAGGGACCGGACTCCGGAGCACGTAGTTGCTCCGATGCCCAGTTCCTTCGTGCCATAAAGATTTAGTATTTTACTACTTGGCTGCTCGGATGTGTGGACCAAAGTTGGCTGCACAAACTACTGAAGCGGTGCCAAATAATTTTCTAATGGCACTGCTGATGAGATGGCAACAATTTAAGATACTCGGTACAAACTGTAACACTGTCTTAGGATGCGTTTAGTTGAAGGTGTGGTATGAATGGGTTGGGACCGTGACAGTGTTTGAATCACATCTAACAAATGATTTGTAACAACGAAAGAGGGTCCAACCTTCTCTACACATGCCAGAAACTTCCTCCCACTGTCCACAGAATCAAACGCAACTAGCTTCACGCATGGAGATTGATGGTGACAACGAGCAGATAGATCTTCAGCCACCTCGCTCCATTCGTTGCCACTAATGGTCTTAGGGAGCTATAAGAGGAAGAAACGACTCAAATCGACCTCCGGGTAAAAATCCTTCATTCCAAGTCATAGCCCGAGAGAGAGAAGAGAGGCATCCCCGGGTGGTGAAGGAGTAGTCACCGTAGGAGGAACCGCTGGAGATGTCTTTGAAGAAGACCATGGCAACCCCGGCAGTAGGATGCAAGACGGAGAGAGCGAGGAAGCGGCTATAGCTTAGCAAGGAAGAAAGGAAGGAAGGAGGAAACAGGGGAAATGTGAGTTGTGGTCTGGGAGAAAAGGGGTGGGGAAGGGGGTAGGGGTAGATATTTTGGCGGTAGGCCAAAATTTTGGAAATGTGGAGGGAAACTTTGCGTGCGGTGCCGCCGAACCATTCACTTTGAACGATTGTGTGCATCGCAAACGATTCTTCTGCGTTACGCGCATGGGATGAGTTTGATAATCCAAATTTTGGTCTCAAGGCATGGGCGCATTCACTTTGAACGCGCGCGGTGCCGCCGGACCATTCACTTTGAACGATTGTGTGCATCACAAACGATTCTTCTGCTTTACGTGCATGGGATGAGTTTGATAATTCAAATTTTTGTGGAAATTTCCCCGGGTACATCATCGCATAGTTTAACACCGCTTGCTAATTTGGGCACGCAAAAGAGCGTACAGCAGATAAACCACACTTACTGAATCGAGCAATTTTAGTAATTACACAGAGCCAGTTGACCTAAACATTGCTCTAACAAAAGACCAGCATTAAAAATAAAGCCTAAGTACGCATAATTAAAAATCCGCCACTGCGCTAGCCTATGCATCGCTGGTGTGAGATGAGACGTCGATGACTTGTCCTGGCGACATGCCGCCGTTGGTGGACTCCGCGTCCCCCTGCTGGAGTCGACCGCGTCCTCGTCCTCGGCGCCGCCGTCAAGGTTGTAGTACTCGTAGTAGTGGCCGCGCTAGAGCTCGCGTTGGTACTCCACCACCGATTCCTCGACGGACACACTCTTCTCTACCTTGACCTCGGCCACGCGCAACTCCTCCTCCCGGCGCTCCTTGATCTCCACCGCCTCTTGCATCTCCAGCTCCCGCTCAGCGACCTCATGAGGAAGCATGTGCTCCATGGCCAGCTCCGCCTTTTCAGACATAGGTTGCATGCTGGAGTCCAAGGTGGCCTGGAATATCTTGGCATGTGCATCCTCGATCTTGCCGTGGATGGCCTCGACCCGGGCCAGGGCGACTTCAGCGGCACGGACATCAGCTCGATGATACGTCTCCAACGTATCTACTTTTCCAAACACTTTTGCCCTTGTTTTGGACTCTAACTTGCATGATTTGAATGGAACTAACCCGGACTAGCGCTGTTTTCAGCAGAATTACCATGGTGTTATTTATGTGGAGGAGCAAACATTCTCGGAATGACCTGAAACTTCACGGAGACACTTTCAGAAAATAATAAAAATACCTGCCAAAGATGAAGGCCAGGGGGCCCACCACCTTGCCATGAGGGTGGGGGGCGCGCCTGCCCCCTAGGGCACGCCCCTACCTTGTGGGCCCCTTGTTGCCTCTCCGACTCCAACTCCACCTCCATATATTGAGTTTCGATGAGAAAAAAATCAGAGAGAAGAAATCATTGCGTTTTACGATACAGAGCCGCCGCCAATCCCTAAAACCTCTCGGGAGGGCTGATCTAGAGTCCGCTCGGGGCTCCAGAGAGGGGAATCCGTCGCCATCGTCATCACCAACCATCCTCCATCACCAATTTCATGATGCTCACTGTCGTGCGTGAGTAATTCCATTGTAGGCTTGCTGGACAGTGATGGGTTGGATGGGATCTATCATGTAATCGAGTTAGTTTTGTTAGGGTTTGATCCCTAGTGTCCACTATGTTTTGAGATTGATGTTGCTATGACTTTGCTATGCTTAATGCTTTTCACTAGGGCCCGAGTGCCATGATTTCAAATCTGAACCTATTATGTTTTCATCAATATATGAGTGTTCTTGATCCTATCTTCCAAGTCTATAGTCACCTATTATGTGTTATGATCCGTTAACCCCGAAGTGACAATAATTGGGATACTAACCAGTGATGACCGTAGTTTGAGGAGTTCATGTATTCACCATGTGTTAATGCTTTGTTCCGGTTCTCTATTAAAAGGAGGCCTTAATATCCCTTAGTTTCCGTAAGGACCCTGCTGCCACGGGAGGGTAGGATAAAAGATGTCATGCAAGTTCTTTTCCATAAGCACGTATGACTATATTCGGAATACATGCCTACATTATATCAATGAACTAGAGCTAGTTCTGTGTCACCCTAGGTTATGACTGTTACATGATGAACCGCATCCGGCATAATTCACCATCACCGATCCATTGCCTACAAGTGTTCCATATATTGTGCTTCGCTTATTTACTTTTCAGTTGCTATTGCTATCATCACTACAAAATACCAAAAACATTACTTTTACTACTGTTACCTTTTGCTACCGTTACCACTACTATCATATTACTTTGCTACTAAACACTTTGTTGTAGATATTAAGTTTCCAGGTGTGGTTGAATTGACAACTCAGCTACCAATACTTGAGAATATTCTTTGGCTCCCCTTGTGTCGAATCATTAAATTTGGGTTGAATACTTTACGCTTGAAAACTGTTGCGATCCCCTATACTTGTGGGTTATCACTCGAGCGCTCTTGGTGTTTGCAGCCGCCGTCGTAGCAGCAGCTGCAGCCATCTCGGCTGCTGCAGCTGCCCTGTCGGCTACCGCAGACACCCTCTCGGCGGAAGCAGCCGCGCTCAATGCGGATGCGGCGGCACTCTCAACGTAGGCGGCGGCGCTCTCAGCGCAGGCAACGGTGCTCGGGGGGGGGGGGGGGGGGGGGGGGGACGCAGCCATCGTACGGACCTTCACGAAGCATTTCCACGGTGTCATCTATGCAAGAAGGGGGTGCAGGAATGGGGATTAGGATTCGTGGATTCGGGGGTTGCCGGCACTAGAGCAGACGAGCCGGTGAAACTTAAGGAGGGAGACTTAAATAGACCCAGATATTTTCATCGCAAACGGTTCCTAGAAAACAACTATGTGTGATGTTGTAGATATTTTTTTATTAGTTGTAAAAGACGAATTTGGAATAATGTGCCAACGGATGGTGTTTTAAATGAACGAGAAATTTTGTAGTACTAATACAACTGTCATGTCAAATTTTGGAAAATTTCAGGGGTCATTTGACCTTCTAAGAAATTTAAGTGATTTTCTAGCCATTTAATGACCATAATTGAAATTTTAACTACATGTACATGCAACAACTAACCATAACGGTTTGAAAACTCATATTTCGCGTTAGTGATTTAATTCCATGCATAGTAAATTGGAAGGAATTTTAAAACATATTGGTCTAACGACTATGACACAATTAAGCATGGAGTGACATGGCATTTTAATTCCAAAAAATAAAAAAAATCAGAAACACATGAAACCTTGGTTGATGTAATGTCATGCCACCAAGATGATGTGGTAAAAAAGTTGGCATGTTTGACCAAAGTTTGGACACACACCCCTCACAAACCGGAGCAACTCACTAGAAGGCTCGTGGTTCTGAGAGGGAAGAATGCATGTTTGATGACGGACGTGAGATAACTTCCTCTTACGGCCTTCAATTTTTTTTCTACATCTAACGTGCACTACTATAACTGTAATGTGAAATTTTTGAAAATTCTAGGGGTCATTTGACCTTTTAAAGACATTTAAGTGATTTTCTAGCCATTTAATGACCGTAATTCAAATTTGACCTATATCTACATGCAACGCCTAACCAAAACAGTTTGAAAAATCATATTTGTGTACTTGTGTGCAAGTTAATTCCATGTGCAGTAAACTATAAGGAATTTTCAAACATATTTGTATCACGACATGGACACATATGCATGAATATGTATGCATGGAGTGGCATGGCATTTTAATTCCAAAAAAATCAGAAACACATGAAACCTTGGTTGATGTAATGTCATGCCACCAAGATGATGTAGTAAAGAAATTGGCATGTTTGACGAAAGTTTGGACACAGGCCACTCACAAACCGGAGCAACTTGCTAGAAGGTTCGTGGTTCCGGGAGGGAACAATGCATGTTTGATGACGAACGGGAGATAGCTTCCTCTTACAGCCTTCAAATTTTTTCTACGTCTAACATGCACTACTATAAATGTAATGTGAAATTTTGGAAAATTCTAGGGGTCATTTGACCTTTTAAAGACATTTAAGTGATTTTCTAACCATTTAATGACCGTAATTCAAATTTGAACTACATCTACAGGCAACGCCTAACCAAAACGGTTTGAAAAATCATATATGTGTACTTGTGTGCGAGTTAATTCCATGTGCAGTAAATTAGAAAGAATTTTCAAACATATTGGTCTCACGACATGGACACATGCATACGTATGCATGGAGTGACATGGCATTTTAATTCAAAAAAATAGAAAAATGATCAGAAACGCATGAAACCTTGGTTGATGTAATGTCATGCCACCAAGATGATGTGGTAAAGAAATTGGCATGGTTGACGAACGTTTGGACACACACCCCTCACAAAACGGAGCAACTCGCTAGAAGGTTCGTGGTTCCGGGAGGGAACAAGGCATGTTTGATGACGAACGGGAGATAGCTTCCTCTTATGGCCTTCAAATTTTTTCCTACGTTTAACGTGCACTAATACAACTGTCATGTGAGAATTTGGTAAATTTCAGGGGTCATTTGACATTTTAAAGACATTTAAGTGATTTTGTAACCATTTAATGACCGTAATTCAAATTTGAACTACATCTACATGCAACGCCTAACCATAACGGTTTGAAAAATCAATTTTTTGTGTACTTGTGCGTGAGATAATTACATGTGTAGTAAATTAGAGGGAAGTTCCAAACATATTGGTGTCAAGGCATGGGAACATGCATGGAGTGCATGCCATGGCATATAGTTCCAAAAAATAAAAAAATGATCAGAAAAACATGAAACCTTGCTTGATTTAATATCGTCCACCAAGATGATGTGGTAAAGAAATTGGCATGTTTGATGAAAGTTTGGACACACACCCCTCACAAACCAGAGCAACTCGCTAGAAGGTTCGTGGTTCCGAGAGGGAACAATGCATGTTTGATGACGAACGGGAGATGGCTTCCTCTTATGGCCTTTAAATTTTTTTCTATGTCTAACGTGCACTACTACAACTGTAATGTGAAATTTTGGAAAATTCTAGGGTCATTTGACATTTTAAAGACATGTAAGTGATTTTCTAACCATTTAATGACCGTAATTCAAATTTGAACTACATCTACATGCAACGCCTAACCAAAATGGTCTGAAAAATCATATTTGTGTACTTGTGTGCGAGTTAATTCCATGTGTAGTAAATTAGAAGGAATTTTCAAACATATTGGTCTCATGACATGGACACATGCATACGTATGCATGGAGTGACATGGCATTTTAATTCAAAAAAATTATAAAAATGATCAGAAACATATGAAACCTTGGTTGATGTAATTCCATGCCACTAAGATGATGTGGTAAAGAAATTGACATGTTTGACGAACGTTTGGACACACGCCCCTCACAAACCGGAGCAACTCGCTAGAAGGTTCGTGGTTCCGAGAGGGAACAATGCATGTTTGATGACGAACGGGAGATAGCTTCCTCTTACGGCCTTCAAATTTTTCCTACGTTTAACGTGCAACTGTCATGTGAAAATTTGGTAAATTTTAGGGGTCATTTGACCTTCTAAAGACATTTAAATGATTTTCTAACCATCTAATGACCATAATTCAAATTTGAACTACATCTACATGCAACGCCTAACCAAAACGGTTTGAAAAATCATATTTTTGTGTACTTGTGTGCGAATTAATTCCATGTGCAGTAAATTATAAGGAAATTTCAAACATATTGGTGTCAAGGCATGGGCACATGCATGGAGTGCATGCCATGGCATTTTAATTCCAAAAAATTAAAAAATGATCAGAAAAACATGAAACCTTCCTTGATTTAATGTCATGCCACCAAGATGATGTGGTAAAAAAGTTGGCCTGTTTGATGAAGGTTTGGACACACACCCCTCACAAACCGGAGCAACTCACTAGAAGGTTCGTGGTTTCGAGAGGGAACAATGCATGTTTGCTGACGGGTGGACATAGCTTCCTCTTACGGCCTTCAAATTTTTTCCTATGTTTAACGTGCACTAATACAACTATCATGTGAAAATTTGGAAATTTTCAGGGGTCATTTGACCTTTTAAAGACATTTAAGTAATTTTCTAACCATTTAATGACCGCAATTCAAATTTGAACTACATCTACATGCAACGCCTAACCAAAATGGTTTGAAAAATCATATTTTTGGGTACTTGTGTGCAAGTTAAAATCATCTGACGATGTAAATATCTGGTGTTCAAAAAAGAAAATATAAAGATCTGTTAAGACAACCGGCCCCCACACGATTGGCAGTCTATCTCGCGGCTAATGGTTTGGTATGTGAATAGCAGGGATCATTAATCAGACACGGTTGAAATTGCCAGCTATTATGCTCACACAAGGATTTTGGCTATTATGTTCACACACAGATTTTGCTTCGAGAATCGTGTGTAATTCAAACTACAATACTCATAAATTCCGGCGACCGGCGTTTGTACTGTCCATGTCGATCTATATTCCGGCCGCCAACAAATACTACCTTGCTCACGTCGTCCCGCCTGCATTCTCATCTACATCCTCCCCTCGCTCGCCCTCTCTCTCTCTCTCAAATCTCTGCCATGGCACCGCCGGTCTGCCAACGCGCCGACGAGGAGTCACCGCCCCCCGAGGACGCTCACTTGATTAACAGCGACGAGGACCCTTACGCGCCGCCTGACAAGGTTGCGCCGGACCCCCCAACTTTGGATTGGTTTTGGGGCAAGTACAATCTTTGTCTGTGGAAGTCACTACCGCCGGCTGAGAAAGCCAGGCATGTGGCGTTCAAGAAGGAGATGGCAGAGGAGGAAGCCAGGTACCAGCAGCCTGTGAAGCCTGTGATGCCGCCTGGAAAAAGGAGGCGATGGAGCTTTGGGGGCGGGCGCGTCGTCGTGCCAAGAAGGTGTACGAAGACGGGTACTTCGCGAGGAAGGTCATACGCGCTGGGTGCCTCATCGTTGCGTGGAGGTGGGCCGATAAGCTCCAGCGTGGCACCGACGAGGAGCTCTGATGGGCGCCCAACGAAATGGCAAGATCGGCCGCGCGCGACCGCCAGCAAGAGGCAGATCAGTACATTAAGCGCTGTGAGGCGGAGGAGTCGGAGTACTGCCACCGGACTGGAAAGACGACGCGCACCAGGGAGCTGCTGGTGAGGGGCTACTGGAATACTGGCCCCAGGAGGGATTATTAGTTCTAGTATCGATTGTTTTCAATTTTATGCATTGTACCTAGTAGTTAAGTATCATCACGTATATGTGATGATATTGTATATATATATATATTCTGTGATGATCTAATGAACAATTAATATATATATATTATGAATTCAATTTTTTATCTGTTTTTGTATACTAATTTGAATCTAGCTGTTATCGTCCACATATACAGAATGGAAAGCGTATATACACACATTGAAACAGAACATATAAGAATGGAAAACAGAGTACACATATTGAAACAGAGCAATACTATGATTGTTGTGAATACATAGCTATCCATGTCGAAACGAATTTTCAAAATAAAATGCGTCCATGAGACCATGACCAGCAGCCCTTGCCTAGGGTAGCTCTTGGCTCTGCCTGAACTCGTGTAAGCGTTCGTCCAAGCAGTCGATACGCTCGCGGTACATCTGGAGCGTGATCTCGAGCTCCAAGTTGGCTATTTCATCGGAGATCACCAGCTCGAGGATGCGACGGCCATGTTCCTCTATTGTGCCCAGGTGGACACACTACTAGCAAAATGCCTACTAGTGGCGCACCTGTTTTGCCTACTAATGGCGCACTACAGGTGCGCCACTAGCACCACGCCATTAGAATTTTTTACTAATGGCGCACCACTGGTGCGCCATTAGTATCTGGTATACTAATGGCGCACCATGAAGTGCGCCATTAGTATAGCCCACGGTGCGCCATTAGTATGCCTCCCAGGGGCCATATTTACCCATGTGCTCTGGCATACTAATGGCGCACTAGTTGATGATGCGCCACTAGTGTCTCTGGCTTACTAATGGCGCACTAGTTTGTGGTGCGCCACTAGTATGAATATTAGGGATTTTTTTCTGATATTTGCACATGTTACAAAATATATTACTGGACAGAATATAGACAGCACCACACAGCAACAGCAGATCATCGAATACAATAAAAGATTAGTCTCCGAATACAATTCATCATATTAGTCTCCGAATTCAAAAGACCGAACAAAGATAGAACATTACAAGTCTCGAGACCGCGAGTAGCGAGTTTGTCGGAATTAATACTAATCCTAACAAGTCCTACTAATCATCATCATACAACTTCTACTCGTTATTAATAACAAGTCATACGATCATCATCTTGATAGTCATCGAACCAACCCTACTTAATTGTTCTTAGCACATGATCATCAGTATTAGGCAGGACCTAAATACCCTATTTAAGGTAAAATAGCATAAAACAATATAGACCCTGACTCTCCATTATGGAGAATGGAGATCATCCTGTCTCCAATTCTTGCGCTTCGCTTCCTTTTGCTTCCAAGAACCTCCTTACGACTGTCCATACATTTTTTTCCATCCTTTGATTTGCATGTCTCCACTTCTTTTAGAAATCTGGTATGGACAGTTGAGATTCGTAGGATGACCTGGCTGTATGTTCAAAACATTAAGGCTACCTTTCTGATACGTCAAATGAGGAACACAATTCTCTGGGATTATCTGTTGAAAAACATAGTAATAACTTCATAGTTAGCAATGATGTACTAGTTTTAGAAGTATGCAAAAGATGCACGGATGTCGTAATAGTAAAAAATCTTACCAGGGTATCTCCATGGTAGTTACCGTAGTTGAACACATGCACTAGTGGCACGTATTGACCATAATGTTGAGGAGTTTGATTGTAGATATTGTAATTCTCAATGTCAGTACAAAATCCGACCAGATGATTTTTCTCCTCGTAAGTTAATTCGGAGCCCTCAGTGTAGTGGGTTTTGTCTACCATCTCCCGCACATTCTTTGAAGAATGAAAATAAGTTGTCAATGGAAATAAGCTGTCAACTATTTTGAAATAAACAATATAAATTAGCTAATTACTATGTTTGAGAAACTCACATAGCGGTAGAATTGGAGGCATATCAACAAGGACCCAAATGTCCATATTGTCTTGCTTGATTTCAGCATCACCGAGATCCATGGTGACAAGCATACCCTCATCAAAACCATACATCTTGCAAAGTGCTTCCCATTGTTTGCAACCAAAATGGGTTACGCTCTCAGAATTGTATAGCTTTACTTCAAAATCCACATCATGATGAGTCCTTAGGTGAATTTTCTTTGTTTCAGAACTTTCATGGTCTTCAAAACCCATCCTCTCCAATACATAGCGCCTCGCATGGCATGGGATAAGCTACTCGAATTGTAAAAGATGAAAATTACATGTTGAAATAGTTGTAGTCATGCTTAATTACGAAAAAACACTTGTCGTCGTTGCGTACTGTTTCAACATCGAAGGTCTCCTCGAGCTTAATGCTGAAGCGCCGATCATCGTCCAGGTGAGGCATGTCGCACAGACCTCGATCGCCGTGGCACCAGCTGCACTCCCCCGGGAGACTTTCATCGTCTGATGACGACATTTCCTATGTTCATAATTCAAAACTACATCATCTCTGTTGGGTCCAATAAGATAATCCACGGTGTGGTGAAAACACGCCCTTTGAACTGGTTTGAGCAATTGGTTAATGGAGATGGTCTAAGATTTTCAGTAGTAAGAAGTGAAGTGGTAATTTTGAGAGCAAATGGTTAGGATGAGTGGTTCCTCTTTCCTGTTTAGCTTTACAATAGAATATTGTTAGTCATGCACACTTGTGCATTTTCAGCCAGGCCCAGTGGAGTTGGCCTAAAAACATTTCTTTCTTTAAGCCTGCTACATCCATCTCAAGTATTTATGGTCAAGGGTTAGCAAGGCCATCCAAATAGAATATGTGGTATGGGCTTTTTTAGTAGGTCATCCTACCAGATTAGGGTTTATCGATGACGAGCAACTGACATTAGGAATAACTATGAGTTGATATCACACTTCTATATGTATAACACAAGAGGCAGTTGATCCTACTTAATTAAGTACTAAGATACCCCGGCCCATGCATTTGTCGCAAGTACCCCATATGTCCTATTTTTAGCAAAGTCATGCTAAAAATTCACAGAAAATTTTAGCATGACCTTTGCTGAAAATAGGACATATGGAGTACCCGAATTTGCCGAAACGGAAGTTAATCGACATTCCGGGAAACTCAAGGGCCTCTCAGGGTACCTGCAAAATCATTATCCCCGCGTAATGAAGTTGCCAATGGGTCATTTCAGAAGATCACAATGAGACTACCAGCAATGACCAAGTACCGGTGGAAATGTGAAATAGCACAAAATCCTATGACTGAATCCAACTCAAGACTTTTGTCATGGGATTCCACAAGCCCACATTGGTAACAATTGTACTTCAAACATGCTGTTACCGGCCAACAACAACTCCAGAACGGAGTTAGTAGAGAAGAAAAAGCACTATAGACGTTCATCTAAAAACTCTTAAACGACAAAGTGCAGAATCGTAAGCAAGATAGCAGGTGAAGCAACTACATCATACATTAGCAGAAGTTCATAGCAAAACTAGATGAATGTTTGGCCTCTTGATAAAAAACCATACATCAGCAACATCACATACATCATACAGGATACAGCAGCAGTTCATCAGCAGCATGTTGACGACTTCTAATTTAACAAAGTATCCTATTATTTTACCCTAATGAGACTAACCAACTGTTGAGGAGTTTGGCATATCTTCATAAAAAAGATTGTACAATTTTGTTTTCCCATTTCTTTTGCTTCAAAGAGTTATATATTCTTGATTCAGATATTATTCTCGCATGCTCTAGCAAATTATATGCATCTCCGACTGATTGTCTCAACTGCCATATATGTTGCGTCAATCGGCATCACTACTTCTCCTCACAAGTAGCAGTAGAAATGGCTGATGTAGATCCATCCACCCACTTTGAGTAAAAGGTTATAGCACCACAAATATGCTTTTGCTTGCAAGGCTACATGTCTGAATTTTGACTGCATTCCAACACCAATCTAAATTTTGTTACTGCATTCTATGGTTTGTCTGAATTTTACAGAGTTATAAATGGCGTTGATCAACAATGTAATGTACATTTACATATTTTGTCATACTACACAACACAACTGCACAAATTGCCGTTGATCATCCTCTATTCTGAGCAAGTTATAGCAGTAGATACGAAACGATGGCTCATTGTGGGCAGCCAGTGCAGAGGGGCGCGGCGGCGGCCTCCTATTGTCCCTGCTGCGGCAGAGGGCACAGGGGCAGCAGGTGCAGAGGGCCGTGGAGGACGGCTGGGCTGCGGCGGGAGTGGGTACCGACAGCGGCGAGTACAGGGACGGCGGCGGCGAGGTCGGCGGCGGCGCTGGAACCCTAGCGCGCGGCCCTGCTCGAGGTAAGCCCAAGAAGTCAGACCAAGGGCGCGCGGCAGGCACGAGCCACGGAGAAGTGAGGGGCGCGAGGGAGGGGAGGCAGGGGGCTTACTGGGGAGGGCTGGGAACGGCGTGGGGTCGCCGGCGATCTCCGTGGCTGAAAGAGGAAGAAGGGGTCTGGGACGACGCTTCGGGGCTCTTCCGATCGCGTGAGCCATCGGGGAGGATGAGGGAGACGCGGTGGTGCTTCTGGATCAGCGGCAAAGCGAGGGGAGCATGGTGGTGCGACTATGGCGTCGGGGGACGACGACTAGGCGGCGGAAGGAGGGGCGTGAGGGTGTGGCGAGGGGGGGAAGTGGATCTGGCGAGGAAGGGACGAAGGGATCGGGCAAATTGGCTGAAGATTACTAATGGCGCACCCCTAGCGGTGCGCCATTAGTATGTTTTTTGATAGCAATGGCGCACCACCGAGCAGTGCGCCATAAGTAATCTTTTTTTAGTTAGCAATGGCGCACCAGCCAGCGGTGCGCCATATGTAATTTTTATTTTTATTTTTTGTTGCATCTAATAATTTTTTAGAAAATGAATATGAATATGAAACAGGAATAAATTTTTATAAAAATGGTAATAAATTTTTAAAAAATATCATCAAATTTGTTATTTGAAAATATAATCAAATTTGTTTTTTTAGATTTTTTAGTTGCATTCATTTGTGACGGTGAAGCGGGGGAGGGTGCGGGGCGTCATCGGCGATGGTGGAGCGGGGGAGGGTGCGGTGCGGTGGGTGCGCCTCGGCGGCGGTGGAGCGGGGGAGGGTGCTCAGCGGCGGTGGAGCGGGGGGGGAGGGTGCGGGGGTGTCCTCTGGCGGCGATGGAGCGGGGAGGGTGCGGTGGGTCGTCGGCGGCGGTGGAGCGGGGGAGGGTGCTCAGCGGCGGTGGAGCGGGGGAGGGTGCGGGGGGTGCTTGTGGTGCGCCATTAGTAGTTTTGCAAAAAAAATATAGTAGTGGCGCACTGTGTGGCAGGTGCGCCATTACTAGTTAAAACTAGTAATGGCGCACTGTGCCCTGGTGCGCCATTAGTATTTTTGGAAAAATAAAAAAATTGTTACTAGTGGCGCACCGTGGGTCTGGTGCGCCATTAGTGTCTTTCACACTAATGGCGCACCAACACATGGTGCGCCACTGCTATATAGTAGTGGCGCACCACATGTCTGGTGCGCCATTAGTGGCCATATCATCTATAGCCCTTTTCCTAGTAGTGCACACCTGGGCCAAGGAGGCAGTCGATCCTACGGACCAGCGCGTTGGCATCCAGCTGGCCGCGGACAAGGCAAACGACGGCACCCATGCGAACGGCGCGGCGGGCGTCCGGTGCAAGTACGATGCGGCCGGCCTCTAGTGCAAGTACGGCGCTAAGGGCCTCTGCCCACTCCTGGCGAGGAATGGGGGTACTGAAGGCACGTGTACCCAGCTGCGACGCCGAGTCGACAGCAGGCAAGCGCTGCTTGATCCGCTCTTGCTGTGCGGCGCGCCATGCCTCTCGCTCTGTGGCACTCCAACGGTCTTGCCGTGCGCCGAGCTGCAGCCTATCGGCGCAGACATGCCTAGCTTGCTCTGCGACGCGCCATCGATCATGTTGTGCGGCGAGCTGTAGCCTGTAGGCGCTAACATGCCTATGTTGATCCGCGGCGCTCAAGCGCCATGCACCAAAGGTGAGCTCAACCCTGGCGATGACGCGCATCACAGCGTCGTCCATCGCGTTGCCGGGGAGAGCCTCGGCCTCGACGGGTCGTGGCGCCTGCTCGTTTTCCTCGTCGGCGAGGTTGATGGCAGAGGCGGCGCTTTGGTGGGTTGGCATGCATGGAAAAGGTGGATGTGCTACAGGCTGCGCTTGTCGCCTCCATGCATCACGCGCCCCCTATGCGCAATATAGCAGGGTGGCGGGAAAACGGTGGCGTGTTCATAAAATGCCATCAATTAATGGAAACTTAGCATTGATCTAGCACAAGAAGTAGATGATGATCAGATGAACACGGACCACACTAGGGAACTCGTCGGTGATGAATTCATCAATCCCAGACGGTTGAATACTAGCAAGCGTTTGCCCACAACACACACGGATTATTCCATCACAAATAGGTCGGATGGATCAACTGTATGCCATGTATCACACATTGTCAAAAAGTAATGCGGTAGACCTTCTTTAACATGTGTTAAAAAAATAAAATAAAAATAAAAAAGGACCTCGAGGTTAAATTACATGAGGGAATGGGGCATTTCAGTCATTTGACCGAAATGACCCATCCCATCACCTAATTTAACATCAACACAACTTCCCATCCAGTCACCCATCCGATGGCTGCTCTAGCCTGAGCACACTTAACTTGATAGTTTTCTTACATGAGCTACTAGTGGAACAGCTAGTCCTTGCTGATAGGAATGCCTCTTCACATCCTTATGGCGTATCCGGATGACCGCCCGCCCCACAATGGCCAATAGATGTTGTGTAGACAGAGCATATCACATACGTCTTATTAGAAGCAATCGTCTGCGTTATTATTGGTCTTCGCACACATTTCTGATTACAGACATGTTTGCCGCGTATCACACACATCTTGTCATATTGAACCATTTCTGTTCTCTTGCCTAATCACAAACAGTTCATCCGAGTGAATCGTATGTTGTACATCGCACACACCTTGATCGGGCTGACCGTTTCTTTTGTGTTGCCTAATCACAAATAGTTCGTCCGAGTGAACCGTATGCTGTGTATCGCACACGCCTTCATCTGGCTGCCCATTTCTTTTGTTCCTCCTCATTGCAAACAGTTAATTGAAGTGAACCGTATGCCCTTCATCGCACATGCAACTAAAACCTGAACCGTGTTTGATGCATCCGTCATCGCAAACATTTTACACATTTCTGACGGTTTTCATACAGCACCGTTTGTGATTATTGCATCATACACAGTTTCTCGAAGGGTCTCTGATCGTAGTGTCGCGTTAGTAGCATCCTGCAATAGTGAGTGTTGTACAACCGTCGATGCTTGGACGATCGCTGCATGACACGGAAGATCAGTTCGTCCATGCATGTGACCAGACTCTAGCAAACACGGCTGGATTGGCTATCGTCTACATATCGTGCAGGCTGTGTTGTACAGGGTTGTAGTTCTGATGAGAAATCTAAAAAAAGGTTTCTTGTCATCTCGCAATATTAGGTGTCATGTGCTTTGGATCATTGTGAGGGTTAAACAGTGACAACTGAGCCTCCAAGGTGCTAGTCATTAGGGGCACATGCACGAAGACTACTCGGCTGCCATCTAGGTCAAGCTGGCTATGTTAATTAGGACATCTATCAATGGACCCCCTTTCTACGAGTTTATCTTTAATCTGAGCTTTGATCCTCATCTAGTTTGTCCATCGGGATTCATGTTGTCTCCTTGGGGCAGTGAGGTTATGGTTTCTTGTCATGTGGCATTTTTTCGTGTTATATGTTAATCCGGTGCTTCAGATCAAAATGACGACAACTGCGCCTCCGGGGCATGTGCATGAACACTTCTCGACAGTCATTGATGAGGTCAAGCCGGCTCCAGTAGATAAAGGAAAACTACTCCACTATATAGGCAGCCTCCGCGCTTGCTTGCTAGTGTTGCTCTCTTCACACTGTCTCGTCCTCTCCAGATCTAAACATGACAGTGGTGTCCACACTCTCTCTCTGCTCACCGCTAGTCACAGATCCAGTCGGATCCTCTCTGCCGGGGAAGGTGAGAAGGTGCAACGTTCACGCGGTCGTCCTCGGCGATGGCTCTTACCCACTGCCGGCGCGTCCCGATCAGCGTGCCTTGCCGTTCTCTCCCACGCACCGCCGGCTAGGGAGGGCCTCCGACCCCTTCTTCCTCACAGCCATAGTGTGGGCAGATCCGGCCTCCCGCCGCCCACCTAGCAACACCCCGGCGACCCTCAGGTATAACTTTCTTTGAAACCAACCTTGCTCTACTTCCCGAGCTCCTGACATCGCTGCATTTGTATCTTTTACTATTTCTCAGGCCCCCTCATAGATAGGATCGATCGTGAAAGAACATGCAGTGCCCCCATGTTTGGTTTTGGTAATTGATGACAATCTCTATGGACTAATGGTTGCCTTGAGTTTTATTTGAAGGTTTTGTCCATAGGCTTTTCTTGGAGTACATGTGTTGGTTTCAAGGAGAGTTTGTGTCGACCAAGGTGCTATTCAAGGAATTACCTAAAGATTGGTCTTGTGAGAGGTTGATCAAGACTAAGTTAAAGAGTGAATCAAGTTGATCAACCCACAAAGCGTAGAAGATGTACCGAGAGGGGTCAAGTGATCCCATGGTATGGTAAGCATTGTCAATTACGCTTTGTGTACTAACCCATGGTCTTCGTGAGGGTTCTTTGTGGGGTTAGGTTGCGGTGTGCAAGTTCAAGTGGAGCACCATGAAGAGATCAAATGCTTGAAGCTTGCTGTCCTTTGTGGTGACAATGGCCCTGTGAAGATGTGCGGAAGAGTAGCTCACCCATAGTAGAGTATGGGGGAGCAATCAACTAGTCTTCATCGAGTCAACACAATCAAGAAAGGTTGCGGTGTGCAAGTTCAAGTGTAGCATCACGAAGAGATCAAATGCTTGAAGCTTGCCGTCCTTTGTGGTGACAATGGACTTGTGAATATGTGCGGAAGAAAGGCTCACCCATAGTGGAGTATGGGGGAGCAATCAACTAGTCTTCATCGAGCCAACACAATCAAGAAAGGTGGTCCAACTTGAGGGAGTCAAAATCATCATCATCTAGCTCAAGTGGACCATGTGCAAGGCAAAGGTTTGCCCTTGATAGGTTTTCTATTTTACTGGTCTCATGTTGGTAGTTGGGAGACCGGGTTATAGGATCGATTGCCATACTATCAAGGGGGGCTCTCGATGAGTAGCTTGATCGTATCGTTCGTTGAGAGCTCAAACCATTGCATCCTTGCATCATCTTTCTTGGTTCTTGTTTGGTTCTCTTTGTGAGTCTTAGAGCTTACGGTCATCTTGTTGACAAGCTTGAGTTCATCGAAAACGGAGTTCGCTTGCATCTTCTATGATGTTTTCGATGTCGGAGGTTTTGCCGGTTCTTCTCAGTTGGAGGTTTCACTCCTATTTTTGTTAGGCATACCTCCCCTGCCTCTTCTTACTATAACCAGTCACTATTTTGATGCTACCCGTCGTCTTGTTTCCAACAAGCTTGAGTTTGCTCAATTCGGAGCTCATATGCAGAAGTTATGGCAGTTCCGGTTTTCTTGAGTGTGGTTTTTGTCAGGGTCCCAGCGATAGTACCGTGGTACCCAGCGGTAGTACCGCTGAGGAGTCACAAGCGGCAGTACCGCTCCGTAGCGGTAGTACGGGCGATGACTCCGCAGTAGTACTACCGTTGGCTTACCAGGTCCCTACCACGTCGATTCGAGGGGTCTTTTTGTGTGTCGGATTGTGCGGTACCTCGCTGTGGCAGTAGTGCGGCAGTACCGCTCCTTAGCGTCAGTATCGCCCTTCCTCCACGGTAGTACCGCACGATTCCCTCTTTCCCTTTACCCTTCATTCTGCGCGGCAGTACCGCCGAAGGGTGCGGTAGTACCGCCTAACCCAGCGGCAGTACCGCTGTCTCCTACGGTACTACCGCCCCAAGGTTTATGTTTTGTTGCTCCTTTTCCCTGTTTCTTCCTCCTAAGCAGTAGTACCGCTCGTGTGCGGTCTGAGCACATAACGGTTGGATTTTCCCCCTCCTATAAAAGGGGGTCTTCTTCCCCAATGAAACTTATCCTTTGAGCTCGTGTTCTTCCCCCATTGTTGACCTTCTTCGAGCTTGCTAACTCTCAATCCCTCCATGGATTCTTGCTAGTTTTTGAGGGAAAATAGAGAGGAGATCTAGATCCACATTTCCACCAATCACTTTCTCCTCTATGTGAGGGGAACCCCTTGGATCTAGATCTTGGAGTTCTTGGTGTTCTCTTTCTTGTTCTTCCTCTCATTTTCCTCCCTAGCATTAGTTGCTTCGATGGTATTTGAGAGAGAAGGACTTGGGCACTCCGTGTGCCCTTGCCATTGCATTTGGTGCATCGGTTTGAGTTCTCCACGTGATACGTGGAAGTTACAAGTTGAGAAGCTTATTACTCTTGGGTGCTTGGTACCCTTGAGCTTGTTCCTCTTGGGTGCTTGGGCGCCCTAGATGGTTGTTGGTGTTCAGAGCTCAATCATTGTGGTGCAAAGCTCTGGGCAAGCGTCGGGGTCTCCAATTAGGTTGTGGAGATCGCCCCGAGCAATTTGACGGGTACCGGTGACCGCCCCCAAGGGTTGCCAAAGTGTATGGGTTCGGTGACCGCCCCCAAGGGTTGCCATTTTTACGGGTTCGGTGACCGCCCTCAAGGGTCCCTTAGTGGAATCACGGCATCTTGCATTGTGCGAGGGCGTGAGGAGATTACGGTGGCCCTAGTGGATTCTTGGGGAGCATTGTGCCTCCACACCGCTCCAAACGGAGATTAGCATCCGCAAGGGTGTGAACTTAGGGATACATCGTCGTCTTCGCGTGCCTCGGTTATCTCTTACCCGAGCCCCTTCACTTATGCACTTTACTTTGTGATAGCCATATTGTTTCTTGTCATATATCTTGCTATCACATAGTTGCTTATCTTTCTTAGCATAAGTTGTTGGTGCACATATGTGAGCCTAGTTGTTTTAGGTCTTGTGCTTGACAAATTAACCGCTAGGTTTATTCCGCATTTGTTAAATCCTAAACCGTAATTATTTTAAAACGCCTATTCACCCCCCCTCTAGGCGACATCGACGATCTTTCAGATCGGCTGTTTGAAAGCCACCTAAATTTTTACTGATAAGAGGTAAAACTAGTTCATGCACTCGAACCTAGTACTACTTGGATCAAGCAAGGAAGAAAGGGGGTGGGGGAAGATTTGTTACCTGAATCTAGGACTTGGTCAAAAGAGGAAATAATGGTGGCGAAAAGTAGCAGAGAATGGCTATCCAACTGGTCTCTTGGTCTAATAGGAAAATAAAGGGAAATGCAGTACAAACTCAATATAAACCCGATCTATTGGTTGGAAAAGGAAAGAAAGTGGGGACTGGGAGACAAGTCAAAAGAGTATGTCCAGCACTAGATTTGCTAGCCTCACACAGTATAAGGTGGCTATACCGAACAAAAATGGGACCAACCCAGATATCCTATTCTAATGTTTGTTGCCCCGAGCCCCTCTTATGTAATGCCACTAGTAAAATGTAGCAGTCGCACTGTTAAAAGACAGGACACGTTAAACCAATGTTGTTTTCAATGTAATGCCTCCGGTAATATGAATCAATAGCACTGTTTCATGTCCTGCTAAATTTCCCATTTAGGTAAGTTGCTTATTTTCGTTAGAAATGCAACTGTCCTGGTCCGCCTACTCTCCCGTGCCCAAGTACCAACTCTGTAGCAGCTGTTAATGTAATGGCACCATTAAAGTAATGTCGTAATTAACGGTTGTCATAGTTAATCCTAATGCCCACACTGATATCTAGCAATGTTGCTGCTTTAGAAATTGCTACTGTCCTAGTAGGATTGCCATTCAGATAAGGAACATGCTTATTTTCATTTGATGTATGTTTCATCACTTGTTAGTCACCCTCCTTTCCACCTTTTTGTGCAAACAGAGATATACATTTCACGCTTGATCTTAGTTGAATTGCACAAATGATATCCAAATTATAGTTGAACATTCCACGAGCTTCACAACCAACCTTGATGTTGCTCAATTTTATTGCAACTAATGAAGAAGAAGCTCTGTTGGTTTCATTTTCTGATGGAAATGGAACCAGGGCTGGAGCCCTTTTCTTAAAAAATGAAGAAGAAGCTGCTAGCTCATGGGACATTGCTTCATTTTAGGTGAACTGCACCAAAAGATCCCATGAATTGAATCATCCATGTTGGTGACTGGTGTCATCCCTTCTATGATGGCATTGACTGTGATGGTTCCCATCATGAGGTATGTTCCTTTTTGGTCCGACCGTTTGCCAAAGATCCTGCATGTTGATTCTGCTCTTGTGCTACTGTTTTGGCACTGCCGTGATAAAGCAGTAATGTTATTATTTTGCACCTTAATCTAGTGGCACTATTAATTTGAGGCAATGTTTTGGCACCGCTAGTGCCACTATTTTTTTATATATCAAAAGAGGGGGTTTCCTCTGATTTCATTAAAGAAACCCAATCATAGAGAACCATTATCCGTCAACATCTCAGTGTAAACGGGCAGTTATGCAACTACTACTAGAACAGACTGGGTACTAGCAGGACACAAGTTCGCCACATAAGCTAGGAAGGTAGGGGGACGCAGCACCTGCTCGACCAAGTTTGGATTACAACCCAAATGCTACCACAGAAACATCAGGGGGAAGATAGGGACTGAAAGAGCCAGGTTCAGCATCCCAGTCTAAGCACCCCTAGCCTCCATCCTTGCGACGCACGGTACACCTTGTTTGCCACCCGCTCGACCCTAGTGCCAGTGATAAAATGAAGTAATAATGTAGTTAAAATAGAGCGAGTGTCCTCTCTATTATTTCATTTCCAATGTAGATAAAGAAAGTGCTTCTGTTTGTTAGTATATGTTTAATCAACTAGTCCCATTGTTAATGTTTAAGTGTTTCTGCAAACTGGGGTTCTTAATTTTAGTTGATCTACACAAAAATAGAGATTGGAATGTCTCAAGGCCCCTCCTTGTACTACCGTTGTACACTAATGTTCATCACTGACAGAAGGTGTATCGGGGAGACTTGGGTCAATTTCCAGTATGAGGCCTACCGTATGAAGCATCGCAGGGCCCATCTCGCCCTCGCAGCATGGCATACTATGATACTATCGCAATATTTTCTTCTATTTATTAGTGTATGTTTCATCAACTAGTGCCACTATAATGTAATCACGCTTTTTCATTATCTGCGCAAACAGGGTTATTCAACGGCATTTTGATGGAGCTGCACAAATGTACGGATGGAACTAGCATATATGCAGAGTGCGAGGTGTGCCAAGTAAAAATTACTGACAGCAACCATGCTCCATGCACGCATTGGCATCCACCACCACAAGTGGGATGTGTGGCACTCTCTGTGGACGGATCTTTCTCAGCAGCAAATCCTCTAACCACATACTAGTAGCTTATATTGGCAGTTTTCTAGGGAGTACTCTTTTTTGAAAGAAGCACTAATCTATTTTTCTTTATTTGTATAGTGTCACAACTTTGACCCAAAGGTCCAGAGCTATTTTAGGGTGATTGGCGTAGTACTCGAAGACTGATTGTAAGCCTGATTTTCATTAGCTGTCACACTGATTGTAAGCATGAGCAGATGGAAGATTAGGTTAGTGTGAAGCTTACCTTAAACCCTACCGCCGTCGTTGAAACAAGGGAGCGTCGAGGGAACCGTGGAGGACGGAGGGGAAGTGACGTCGCGCCATCCGGGCTCCTCTTGTGGTGGGAGAGCGAATACTCCCGTGGCTCGGGCTGGCTCTGCACCCTCACGAACGACACACCATACTTGATCGATTTGTTATCCTCTAGATGCTCGACCTTCGAACTGTACGCCCACCACCTCCTCCTGACTTTCGCCTCAGGCGAATCTGTCCGCTCCATCGGCCAGAGGAGATACTCGATGAACTCGAAGGACTGCGGTGTGACTGCAGCTGAGGAGTACATTGCCGCCCTCATCGCCGCCGTCTCGCTCTTTCGCATGCATTGCCACATGGCCCTCATCATCCTCGAAATCTCCCACTCATTGTCAAACCAAGTAAGGATCTCCTGCAACCTGGCTAACTTTGTCTGGTCGCCGCCGGCGATCTGCCCGATGCGCTGTTGCATCCTATGCATAGATGTCCTTCTGAGAGGTCCGGTGCTAGCTTTGGAATATGGGAGGAGAGACGGTGGTCTTGCAATAGAGAAGAGGGAGAGGTGAGACGGTGGTTTTGCAATGGAGAAGATGGAGAGGAGAGGGGTTGGATTTGCAATGGAGAAGAGGGAGAGGTGAGATGGTGGTTTTGGAATGGAGATGATGGAGAGGAGAGGAGGTGGTTTTGTAATGGAGAAGAGGGAGAGGAGTGTGCGACCGTGATTTAGGATTGGACGAGAGGGCCAGCACGCTGTGACTGGATCAAAATCAAAATCAATTTACCCTTCAATTAAGAAAGTGACCCCACATTAACTAGTCTCCCTTTTATTCTGGGTCATAATTGACCATGATTTTCACAAATAAAATATATGTTATACGTTGCAAAAGTAATATAATTTGAATACATTCAGATACGAACCAAACGATACAATTTTTGGTGACATTCACTCACATTTTGCTTGTCAAATACAGTACGTGGTCAAACTTTGACCCAAAATACGCAAAACAAAAAAATACTTCCAAGACCAGCGCCGCCCCTCTTCTCTTAAACCACCACCGCTCCTCCCCTCTTCCATTTCAAAACCACCGCCCCTCCTCTCATGTTCCAATCAAAAACTAGGGCCCGCTCCTCTCCCGTTCTAAACCAAAACCAGCACCTCTCCTCTCCTCTTCCATTCAAAAACCACTGCCGGCGAGTGAAAGTGTTGTGGAGAAGTAGATCGATGGAGGAGTAAACCGATACGTGAGGATCGCAGACGGCGACCCTGTGAAGCTAGCTAGGATGTTGGAGATATAGTCTTGGTTTGACAATAAGGACCAACTAGCGGCGATAGCGACATCCATGGCCAAATATCCGCAATAGAGCGAAAAGAAGGTGATACTCCCGAAGGGAGTCGCACTGGAGTACATAGAGCTGCTCCTCTGGGCCATGGAGCAAACAAATTCACCGAATCCGATCGTGAGGCAACGGTGGTGGGAGTATTGACCCCAGATGGAGCATCCACCAAAGATTGAAGGATCGAGCATCTACAGGGTGCCGTTTGTGAGGGTGCCGTGCCAGAGCAAGCCGGTGGAGTCTTCATCGACCGGACCCAACTGCAAGAGGAGAAAAAGCAGTTGGCCCGACGACGCTTCCCCGCCATCCTCTCCCTCGCCGTTCACATCGTCTCACGGGGTGGCTGTCTGCCGCCGAGGAATAGGAGAGGACCGCCCCCAGCCCAATAGTCGGGCAGGTTGTGAATTGTCAGGAGGAGCTTAGGGTTGTCAGTATTTGCAGGTTGTGAATTGTGTTTTGTGTTGTGTATTTTGAGAGTACTTTTAGATATGAATGTCTTTTGAATTTCAGATTTGCAGTATTGAGCATATGAAGTATTTTATGAATTCTAGAGATCTATTTTTAGCACTTAAAATAATGTAGTTTCATAGGAGTATAAAAGTGCAGACAATGTGATTCTCAAAGAAGAAACTGCAAGTTTCAGTTTCAGATAAGAAACTACAAGCTTCCGTTTCAGGTAAGAAAGTGCAAGTTTCAGAGGCAGAGCATTTATATTAACACGCCCTTTTCAAATAGGGATAACATCATGTTGGAAGTTTTATTCAGGGTCGAAAATGGAACTACCAGCCAGTCAACATCATGCTGATCAACATTCATGCATAGCATATCTTCGTATGATGCATAGTCAAAAAGATATGCTATTTTCAACATGCCCACACAAAGTCGAGTGCGAAAAACAAAGAAAACGAGGGACGAAGTTCTGGCAAGTGTTGGACGTGGTGTGCATAGATGACAATGGGGACCCACATGTCAATAATGGCAGAGGCAAAAAATTGGAGATATTTTCCCTGCGTCAAGTGGAATCGAACCCCGGGCGGAACAGCGGTCAGGTATTTCACTTGGCCACTGGGCTAGTTCACTAGTTTCGGTAGGAATAAGGGACTGCCTCTAGTGGTTCGTTATCATCCCGCGCCTTTGTGCGCTCACCACGGCGCCGCTGTCTGCCATTGTGATCATGCTGAACAAACAAGCGGAATCTGGAGAGGACTGTACGTGGAGAGGCGGACAGTCGGGACCCACCAGGTCTGTGGCCGTACGCAAGCAAGTGCCTCATTGAAAAAAATACTTCCTCCTAATGCTATACAGACGTTGGGGCCCATGGGTTTGTCAACATAGTTACATTTTTTAGGTGCTTCAACGTAGTTACTAAAGGAGATAAATTTACAACGAAGCCGGTGAGCTGGCAGGTATCATTTATTATTAGTAGGCCAGCAAGTATCAGTTGGGTTGTCGGCTGCCCTGTCTAGGCTTTCTTTTTTAACATGCACAGCCCACGACATGCCGGTTTGTATTTTCTTGAGGGCCGTCATGTATCGACCGGCCTATGGACCTCCCATCCTAGGTTTTATTTATCCTGAAACATCGGCAACCCAAGTTATGTATTTTTTGAAGAAAACACAGAGGTCTGTTCTATTTTTCTATATAAGAATAGGAACGCGAGGTCCAACTTATGTTTCCCTTCTAATTATATTATATACATTTAAATTATTTTCTATGTTATTATATATTATTATCATTGTCATCATATATTTAACAGATACTTACATATATAAGAAAACAATATCCCACATCTTATTAACTTATAAAAATAATTTTTTAACAATAAAATCCTGGATTTTTTTACATTAAGGCAATGAAAATCCTGGTGATTGTGTACAAAAGCTTGGTAAGATTTAAGGACCAATGTAATAATAAATCACTTATTATTTAAATATATTTATAACAAAATGCTCAGCCCCTGTTTATTTTTTGATAACATTGCTACGCCCAACCCAACATTATAATTAGAACCAGCCCAGCAAAATCGTATATTCTGAGAAAGTGCAAATGGCCTCTAATTTTTTAGGAAAAAAATAAATGGGCTACATGGACGCTACATTATTTGTTCAGCTAGCCCAGCAAATTCGTGTATTTCAAGAAAGTGAAAATGGGCTGTAGTTTTAAAAAAAAATGGGCTGTATGGATGCTACATTATTTGTTCACCCAGCCTAGCAAATGGACTGTAATTCTAAAAAAAGATCAAATTAACTGTAAATTCTGAAAAATGGGTTGAATATGTGCCACATTTTGGAGGCTTAAATGTGGGCCAATAGTTTGAAGCCAACGCAAGTCATTGTCAACTTAGTCAACAAATAATTCTGCCATCGTTAGCCGTTGGATTTACATCCAACGACCGGCATCCATCTTCAATCTCTCGTCTTCTTCCTCCAGCGCCGCGCGGGACCACCTGCTCCCGCCTCCTACTGCTAGCAGCTCTGCTTAGCACCCCTCCACCCCACCGCCGGCCATGCCATCCCTCCACCCCTCCACACCTCTTGTTCTTCTCCACCGACAGCCGAACCACGCCGCACCAGAACTAGTTAACCCTCGTACACCTCTCCGTCTGTGACTCCACTCCCGCATCTTCTCATCTCCGGCTCGTTGCTTTCCGGGGCCTCGCCCTCGTCCACCACCTTGGATGCGCTCAACGCGACCTGGTCAACAAAAAAAAATTAATACTCCCCCTGCTAGCTGGGACCCACCATAGTGGGAGGCTGACTTGTGGGCCTACTAAGTTGATGGGGACGGAGGGCTTTGTCAACTTATTCAATATGAACGATTCTAGCTCCAGTGACCGTACGATGTCCATCCAATGGCAGTAGTGCTTCTTCAACGTCTGGTCTTCTTGCTCCAGCCGCCCAAACCATTGCCGGTCGTGCCGCCTGCTCCTGCCTCACGTGGCTGACTGTGCTATCGGGCAGGCCTCATGGCCCCATGATACTCGCATCCCTGGCCTGGCTATCCCTCCGTGTCATTCCCTTCCTAGGCCTCGCCGTCGTCCACCGCCCTGGTGCTCTTGGCACAGCATTGTCAATGAACGACATCCATCAGAAGTGGACTATACGTGGAGAGGCTGACAGTTGGGCCCATGGCCAAACACAAGGAAATGCCGCCTTATTACGCACAAAATAATGATTCCTCCACCTGACAGATGGGACCCATCGGAAGGGCCTCTGTATTTTGCGAAAAAAATGTTCCCTCCGCTGACAGCTCGGACCCATGAGCTATATCTTCACACGCAAGGAAGTGCCTCCTTATTACGCACAAAAAAATGAATACCCCCTGCTAGCAGGGATCCACCATAGTGGGAGGCTGACTTGTGGGCCCACTAAGTTGACGCGGATGGAGGGCTTTGTCAACTTAGTCAATATGAACGATTCTAGATTCAGTGACCGTACGATGTCCATCCAACGGCCGTAGTGCATCCTCAACCTCTGGTCTTCTTGCTCCAGCCGCCCAAACCAGCGCCGGTCATGCCGCGTGCTCCTGCCTCTCGTGGCCGGCTATGCTGCTGCGGAGGCCTCACCGCCCCTACTACTCCCACCACTTTCCAGGCCCTACGGCGATGGCAGCCTCACACCAAAGTCGAACTAGTGAACCCTCATAGTCCTCTCCGCATGGGCATCCACTGCCGCGTCTTCCCCGGCTCCGCACCGTCCCCTTCCTAGGCCTCGCCGTCGTCCACTGCCATGGTGCTCTTGGCGCGGCGTGGTCAATGTGGTCAAGGAACGACTTCCATCGAAAGAGTACTGTACGTGAAGAGGCTGACAGCTGGGACCACGACCGCAGCAAGGAAGTGCCTCCTTATTACGCGGAAAATAATGATTCCTCCACCTGACAACAGGGACCCACCGGACGGGCCACCGTATTTCATGAAAAAATGTTTCCCCATGACTGCTAGGACCCACTGATATGTCTCCAACGTATCTATAATTTTTTATTGTTCCATGCTGTTTTATTATCAATCTTGGATGTTTTATAATCATTTTATAGTCATTTACATCATTTTTCGTACTAACCTATTGACATAGTGCCCAGTGCCAGTTCTTGTTTTTTCATGTTTTTTACATCACAGAAAATGAATATCAAACGGAGTCCAAATGGCACGAAACTTTATGATGATTTTTTATGGGCCAGAAGAAAGGCAATGGGCCCTAGTTGCACCTGGGGGGTGCCCCGAGGGGGGCACAACCCACCAGGGCGCGCCAGGAGGCCCTGGCGCACCCAGATGGGTTATGCCCACCTCGGGTGCCCTCGGACCACCTCTTTGATCTATAAATACCCAAATATTCCCAAAACCCTAGGGGATTCGACGAAATATTCATCCAGTCGCCGCAGAGTCCAAAACACCAGATCTAATCTAAACACCATCATGGAGGGGTTCACCACTTCCATTGGTGCCTCTTCGATGATGCGTGAGTAGTTCTTTGTAGACCTTCGGGTCCGTGGATAGTAGCTAGATGGCTTCATCTCTCTCTCTTGATCCTCAATACAATGGTCTCTTGGAGATCCATATGATGTAACTCTTTTGCGGTGTGTTTGTTGGGATCGATGAAATTCGAGTTTATGATCAGATCTATGTTTTTATATCCATGAAAGTATTTGAATTTCTTTGATCTCTTTTATGCGTGATCTCTTATAGCCTCATATTTTTTTCTCCGCTATTTGGGTTTTGTCTGGCCAACTCGATATATTTATCTTGCAATGGGAAGAGGTGCCCGGTAGTGTGTTCGATCTTACGGTGCTTGATCCCAGTGACAGAAAGGGAACCGACACGTATGTATCGTTGCTACTAAGGATAAAAAGACGAGATCTATATCTACCGCCATATAGATAAACGGATCTTGTATACATCATGTCATCGTTCTTATTGCATTACTCCGTTTTCCATGAACTTTATACACTAGATGCATGCTGGATAGCGGTCGATATGTGGAGTAATAGTAGTAGATGCAGGTAGGAGTCGGTCTACTAATTTTGACGTGATGCCTATGTAATGATCATTGGCTAGATATCATCATAATTATTTGATGTTATATCAATTGCCCAACAATTATTTGTTTACCCAGCATTTGCTATTTTTCTTGAGAGAAGCCACTAGTGAAACCTATGGCCCCCGGGTCTTATTTCTCATATATTTGCATTTGCGATTTAATTTTTCCTTGCTTTTATTTTAATATATATTAAACCAAAAATCCAAAAATATCTTGCTGCAATTTATTTTATTTTGCGTTCGATCTATCAACATTTACAACTTTCTCCCGTCACATGCCAATTTCTGGCGCCATTACCCGAAAGGGATTGACAACCCCATTAACTCGTCGGGTTGCGAGGTGTTGTTATTTGTGTGTAGGTGCTACTTATGTTGTGTTTCTTGGTTCTCCTACTGGTTCGATACCTTGGTTTCATAACTGAGGGAAATACTCTACCGTCGCTGTGCTACATCATCCCTCCCTCTCCGGGGAAATACCGACGTAGTTCTAGCTGCCATCAATGAGAATTTCTGGCGCCGTTGCCGGGGAGGATCTTCAACATTACCAAGTTCCTAATCACTAATCTCATCTCCTCACAATTTACATTATTTGCCATTTTCCTCTCGTTTTCCTCTCACCCACTTCACAAAAAATTGCTGTTTTATTCGCCTTTTTTTCTTTCGCCATTTTCTTGCCAGATCTGTTTTTGTGTGCAATCTTGTTTGCTACCTTTGCTTGTGTTACCATGTGCCTTCTATTTGCTTCTGTCTTCGCTTGCTAAAAATCTATTAATATTAATCCTCATCCACTTGCTAATATTTTCAAAAGATCTGATTATGTTGAACCAATTGCTAGTGAGTTGAGTGCACTTGATTATCGTTATGAAATTTTGCTTGAGAATCGTGAATCTAGAAATTATATGAAGAAATTTATGAAGTGATTCATGATAGCTCCTTGAATGAAAAGCATGATTGCAATAATTTTACTATAAATTAAATTAATTTCAATTGTGCTAATAATATGAAAAACCCCAAGCTTGGGGATGCTTGTTTTGTCATGTCCGCTACTTATTGCAATGATCATGATTGGGGTGATAATGTTTCTTATGATCTTGAAAGTTTATTTAAGCCTCATGGTGAATATGTTTGCAATAATAATATTGAAAGTTGGTTTGGAAGAGCGTCAACTTTAGGTAATAATAATCCCACATATTTAGAGAGTGTTCGATTTTATGAATTTTTTGATAAAAGTGGGTTTGGAGAGGTCATGACTTTATTTGATGATGATCCCACTATTTTGGATGAGTGTCAACTTTGCATGCATGTGGACCATGAAGAGAATATTTCATGTGAAACTTATATTGTTGAATTTGATTATGATCCTACATATAATTATCATGAGAGGAGAAAATATGCTTGTACAAATTTTCCTGTTACTAAATTACCTCTCTTCATGTTGAGATTGCTATTGTTTTCTTCCATGCATACGCTAGATCTTGCTTGTCTTGCTAACTTATTTTCCTATAAAATTCCTATGCATAGAAAGTATGTTAGACTTAAATGTGTTCGTCACATGTTTTATGATGCTCTCTTTGTGTGTCAATTATTATTATCCTTGTGAGCTTCAATAAAAAAATATGCCTAGCTAAGGATGTAAAACTATAGCACTTGTTGGGAGGCAACCCAATGAATAAAATTTATTTTTGCTTTTTCATTTTTGTTCTCGAGTGTTAGAACAATTATGTTACTGTTATGATTGTGTATTTTATGTTTTAATTAGTGTTTGTGCCAAGTAAAACCTTTAGGATCTTCTTGGGAAATAGTTGTTTGATATTGCTGAAAAAAACAGAAAAGTCTGCGCTCACGAAATTAATTTTCTTCTTTTACCAGAGAGCGATAAAATACCCATTCTAATTGCAGTAGATAAATATACAAATTTCTCAGGGCGTCCTAATTTTTCAGAGTTTTTGGAGTTACAAAAGTATTCAAAATAGTCAGATTGCTACAGACTGTTCTGTTTTGACAGATTCTGTTTTCTTTGTGTTGCCTGCTTATTTTGATGGCTCTATGGTTTTGTTTGATGAGTTTTTGCCATATAAAAGTTGGAATACAGTAGATGTTATAAAAAAACAAAATATGAATTGGTTTGATACAGCACTTATAGTAGTGATTTTTTATTTTTATACTAACGGATCTCACGATGGCTTTGTTGAGTTTCGTGTGATTGAAGTTTTCAAGTTTTGGGTTATCTTACGATGGATGAAGGAAGGTTGTAAAGAGCCTAAGCTTGGAGATGCCCCGTCATCCCAAGCTATTATCAAAGAATGAGCAACCAACTAAGCTTGGTGATTCCCCCAAGTGGCATCCCCGCTTTCTTCCAACAACTATCGGTATTTTACTCGAGACTATATTTTTATTCGTTAGATGATATGTGTTTTTCTTGGAGCGTCGTGTATGATATGTGTCTTTGCTTGTTGTATTTTTGTGTTTTAAGTTATCAATCCTTGCTGGACACACCAATTTGAGAGAGCCAAAATTATGTCATGACTTGTTAGAATTGCTCTCTATGCTTCACTTAAATCTTTTATGAGGTAGGACTTGCTCTAGTGCTTCACTTATATCTTTTTGAGCACGGTGTGCTTCGTTATTTTTGAAGAAATGATCTCTTTATTCACTTAGATTTGTTTGAGAGTTAGTAAAATTTTGAAGAAATTCTCTCTTGTTTCACATAAATTATTTTGAGAGAAAGAAAAGTTGTTATTCTCATGATCTTCACTTATATTTGGTTGAGCTTATGAAAAGCAAATCATGAAAATTAGTCCCAACGTGATAGATATCCAAGAGGGATAAAGTAAATAAAATGTCCTGAAGATCATTGGACAAAATAAACTTGATTCTTAGTAATAGTTTTGAGATATGATGATGTGATATGTGAGTCATGTTGATGAGTAATTGTGCTTTAGTAGGAATAATGGTGTTAAGGTTTGTGATTCCCTATGCATGCACGAAAGTCAATAGTCATGCAATGAAAATTATATCCTACTTGTGGTGCATTATTCGGTGTTAATTATGCTTAATGCTTACTTATGAGATTATTCGTTTCTTGGTTGGTTGCTTCCCAATCTTTCGCTAGCCTTCATTTTGCACTAAGTATGATCACTACTTGTGCATCCAAAATCCTTTAAACCAGTTTTGCCACATGAGTCCACTATATCTACCTATATGCGGTATTCTTTTGCCGTTCTAAGCAAATTTTCATGTGCCATCTCTAATTTTCAAAATAAACTTCTCTTTTGTGTGTTTGTTTCGCTCGCCGAGTGGTGAGGGGTGGCTAATATTTTCCATGCTAGATGTGTTATTGTCAAGATGGGTGTTTATTCACTTGTCATTGCACGAGAGTAAGGCAAAAGTATTAGGGAAGCCCAGTCCTGAAATGCAAAAACAAAAATGAATTTACTTTATGTTGTCAAATAATAAATTCCTTGGAAAGTTTTGGTATGGAGGGCACCCATGGATACGGCTAGCCATGGAAAGTGAAAGTTATGGTGGAAAAAGGAATAAACTTTATTTTCTGTTTGGGAACCGCCTATGGCATATCTAGCATGGAAAGTGTTCGGAACTCTAAGTCGTTTTTGTTGGTGGGATGGATACACCTCCTAAAATGTTTTTTATCTCAAATTTTTCGCTTTGAGTTCTGGCACTTCTACCAATCCCTACTTCCCTCTGCGAAGGGTCTATCTTTTACTTTATACAATTTTTTTATTTTGAAATTTGAGTCTCCACCTTCTCTTATAAAAATCACCAACTAGGAGGCAATATGATCGTGCTCAAGTATTGGGTGTAGTTAATATTCGAGTTTGTTTCATGAATGGATCAATGTTTGAGCATGATGGGCTAGGGATAACTTACTTTAGCATTGATATCACGAAAGACATGGTTGCTTGTTGATAAGCTTGAGTATCTAAATTATTATGTCAAAACTAGACTATTGCTTTGGATCACATAAAATTCCAAATGTCCATGCTATAAAGAAAAGAATATGATATGACTTGATGCACAGCACTCCACATGAAAAATTCGGTTTTTATCACTTACCTACTCGAGGACGAGTAGGAGTTAAGCTTGGGGATGTTGATACGTCTCCAACGTATCTATAAATTTTGATTGTTCCATGATGTTTTATTATCGATCTTGGATGTTTTATAATCATTTTATAGTCATTTTATATCATTTTTTGGTAATAACCTATTGACATAGTGCCTAGTGCCAGTTCTTGTTTTTTCATGTTTTTTACATCGCGGAAAATCAATATCAAACGGAGTCCAAATGGCACGAAACTTTACGATGATTTTTTATGGGCTAGAAGAAAGGAAATGGGCCCTGGTTGCATAGGGGGGTGTCCCGAGGGGGCACAACCCACCAGGGCGCGCCAGGAGGCCCTGGCTCGCCCAGGTGGGTTGTGCCCACCAGACCACCTCTTTGCTCTATAAATACCCAAATATTCCCAAAACCCTAGGGGAGTCGACGAAATATTCATCCGACTGTCGTAGAGTCCAAAAACACCATATTAAATCTAAACACCATCACGGAGGGGTTCACCACTTCCATTGGTGCCTCTCCGATGATGCGTGAGTAGTTCTTTGTAGACCTTCGGGCAAACTCTTTTGCGGTGCGTTTGTTGGGATAGATGAACTTTGAGTTTATGATCAAATCTATGTTTTATATCCATGAAAGTATTTGAGTTTCTTTGATCTCTTTTATGTGTGTTATCTTATAGCCTCGTATTTATTCTCTGATATTTGGGTTTTGTCTGGCCAACTCGATCTATTTATCTTGCAATGGGAAGAGGTGCCCGGTAGTGGGTTCGATCTTACGGTGCTTGATCCCAGTGACAGAAAGGGAACCGACACGTATGTATCGTTGCTACTAAGGATAAAACGACGAGATCTATATTTATCGCCATATAGATAAACGGATCTTGTCTACATCATGTCATTGCTCTTATTGCATTACTCCATTTTTCCATGAACTTAATACACTAGATGCATGCTGGATAGCGGTCGATGTGTGGATTAATAGTAGTAGATGCAGGCAGGAGTCAATCTACTAATCTTGGACGTGATGCCTATGTAATGATCATTTCCTGGATATCGTCATAGTTATTTGATGTTCTATCAATTGCCCAGTAGTAATTTGTTTACCCATCATTTGCTATTTTTCTTGAGAGAAGCCACTAGTGAAACCTACGGCCCCCGGGTCTTATTTCTCATATATTTGCCTTTGCGATCTACTTTTTCCTTGCTTTTATTTTCAGATCTATTAAACCAAAAATCCAAAAATATCTTGCTGCAATTCATTTTATTTGGCGTTTGATCTATCTATATTTACAACTCTCTCCCATCACACGCCAATTTCTGGCGCCGTTACCCGAAAGGGATTGACAACCCCTTTAACTCATCGGGTTGCGAGGTGTTGTTGTTTGTGTGCGGGTGTTGCTTACGTTGTGTTTCTTGGTTCTCCTACTGGTTCGATACCTTGGTTTCATAACCGAGGGAAATACTGTACCGTTGTTGTGCTACATCATCCCTCCCTCTCCGAGGAAATACCGACGTAGTTCTAGCTGCCATCACCCACCAACTACATCTTCACACGCAAGGAAGTGTGTGACAGTCGGGACCCACCTAGTCGAAGCGTACGTAGCGTTGTCATTCTGGTCGCGAACGTGTACGTACATACCATCGGTCTGTCTACAGACTGCAGTGATGAACCATGGCCGTCTAAGGAAAGGCACGTGTCATAGTATAGGCACGCACGTGTCGTAGTAGAGGCGCACACGTAGCATGTCACGCAGTCCCGTTAATATCGTGTACAAGTATGTACAGCCAGGGTGCAAGAAAGTAAACACGACCATGTATGTACATACGGGCGGGGTCTTGAACGCCTACTCGTGCATACATACAGCCAGGGCTCGTGTACATGGCTGGGTCGGAACAGAGAAATTGCGTCATCGTGTTCATCGGGAGCCAACCGCCTTGGATGGAACAACCGATCAAAACGAGGCCCGGCGTACCGCAGAATGGAGGAAATGGCCTTGTGTTCGACCGGCCATGGTCGAAACGGGATCCTGTTCATCAGGAGAGGTCTGGAGTACCGCAAAACGGAGGAAATGGACTTCCCTTGGACCTCCTACGGTCGAAACGGGGTCCTGTTGATCGGGAGGGGTGTTGTGTACCGCAAAACGGAGGAAATGGACTTGTGTTGGAGCGCTACGGTCGAAACGGGGGTCCTGTTCATCGGGAGGGGTGTGGCGTACCGTAAAACGGGACTCCAGGGGCTACTGTTCATCTCCACCGTCGACCTCCTCCAGCCTCCATGGGGTACTGTTCATCCATCGTCGACCTCCTCCAGCCTCCACCTACGACTGTTCATCCACGGGCTGCTGTTCATCCTGCCTCCACCGCTCCTCCACCGGCTACTGTTCAACCAACCCTCTCCACGGGGTCCTGTTCAACCACCCCTCCACGGGTTACTGTTCATCCAGCCCTCCACCGGCTACTGTTCAACTAGCCCTCCATGGGGTCATCCTGTTCATGCAGCCCTCCATGGGGTCTTGTTCATCCACTCCCAACCAGCTCGATCGGGGTCCTGTTCATCCAGCGGCAACGGCCTCTACTACCACGGGGTCATGTTCATTCACCCCACCGGGGACTGTTCATCCACCCCCCCCAAACAACGCTCACTGTTCATCAAAAGGCATCATCGATCGGCTTCAGTTAGCAGCAGTAGCGCAGGAATCACTCGGGTTCAGTTAACAACAAGGGATCGGTCGGGGTTCAGTAACGTAGCTTGTGCAATCGCTCGGGTTCAGTTAGAGCCCAACGCCTCACTTAGATTCAGTTAGAGCACAACGCCTCGCACACACGCGCGTACGTGTATGAAATAAACGAGCAAACCCCCGTGCATCGCTCGGCCCCGACCACCCAACGTAACCGGGAACTCCCCGACATTTTCCTCGCCCTCGCTTCTACCATGGTTTTTTCCGTCATGGTCGGCCCAAAGAATGTCATGCAGCTGCGTCTCTGGCCAGCCTAGGACGAAAAGCCTATTTTTTGTCATGATATTTTGTCATAGAAGTAGGAGCCCACCACATCTATGATGATACCGGGTTTTGTCACAAGTATCGTCATAGAAGTGTCATAAGCATGACAAAAAACCTTTTCATTTGGCCCAAAATGTCACGAATGTGTCTTTTTTTGTAGTGAAACTTGTAGATGTTGCTGCTCCCACCCAGTCCTAGAGCAAGTTTAGATAACAAGTAATGTGGGATGACCACCTGGAACTCGAGGCTTTTGTGCAGAAAGTGTGCGGAAGCAAGCCGGTAAGTACGTCAGTCCAGGAAGTACATGAAAATCTACATGCTCTTGGAGAAAATTTACACAGCTGGGACATGCACACGTTCAGGAGTGTTAAAGGAGAGATTAAAAAGCTAAAACTGTAGTTGGAGACGCTGAAAAATATGCAAGGGCGCGTTGGCCCAAATCTACTGGAGATTAAAGTCACCGATCGCCTAGTGGAGTTGTATCAGAGAGAAGAAATTATGTCAAGGAAGAGGTCCAGATTAGATTGGCTGACTCATGGCGACAAAAACGCCAAGTACTTTCAAATGCAGGCATCGATGCAGAGAAGAAAAAACAAGATAAAAGCTTTGACTAAGCATGATGGTTGATATGTCTCCAACGTATCTATAATTTTTGATTGTTCCTACTGTTATATTATCAATCTTGGATGTTTTATAATTATTTTATATCATTTTTTGGTACTAACGTATTGACATAGTGCCAAGTGTGAGTTGCTGTTTTTTCCATGTTTTTTACATCACAGAAAATCAATACCAAACGGAGTCCAAATGCAATGAAACTTCACGGATATTTTTTTTGGACCAGAAGGAACGTAATGGGCCCTGGCTGCGCCTAGGGGGTGCTCCGAGGAGAGCACAACCCACCAGGGCTCCATCTCTCCATCATATCTATTGTATCCCAATATTCCTGATACGTCTCCATCGTATCTACTTTTCCAAACAGTTTTGACCTTGTTTTGGACTCTAACTTGCATGATTTGAATGGAACTAACCCAGACTGACGTTGTTTTCAGCAGAATTGCCATGGTGTTATTTTTGTGCAGAAATATAAGTTATCGCAATGACCTGAAACTTCACGGAAAATGTTTTTGGAATATATAAAAAATACTGGCGAAAGAATCAACGTCAGGGGGCCCACACCCTGTCCACGAGGGTGGGGGGGGCGCCCCCTATCTCGTGGACCCCCTGATGCTCCACCGACCTCAACTCCAGCTCTATATATTCACGTTCGTGGAGAAAAAAATCAGAGAGAAGGATTCATCGCGTTTTACGATACGGAGCCGCCGCCAAGCCCTAAACTCTCTCAGGCAGGCTGATCTGGAGTCCGTTCGGGGCTCCAGAGAGGGGAATCCATCGCCATCGCCATCATCAACCTTCCTCCATCACCAATTTCATGATGCTCACCGCCGTGCGTGAGTAATTCCATCATAGGCTTGCTAGACAGTGATGGGTTGGATGAGATTTATCATGTAATCGAGTTAGTTTTGTTAGTGTTTGATCCCTAGTATCCACTATGTTCTGAGATTGATGTTGCTATGACTTTGCTATGCTTAATGCTTGTCATTAGGGCTCGAGTGCCATGATTTCATATCTGAACCTATTATGTTTCCTTGAATATATGTGAGTTCTTGATCCTATTTTGCAAGTTAATAGTCACCTACTATGTGTTAAGATCCGGTAACCCTGAAGTGACAATAATCGGGACCACTCCCGGTGATGACCGTAGTTTGAGGAGTTCATGTATTCACTAAGTGTTAATGCTTTGGTCTGGTACTCTATTAAAAGGAGGCCTTAATATCCCTTAGTTTCCAATAGGATGCCGCTGCCACGGGAGGGTAGGACAAAAGATGTCATGCAAGTTCTTTTCTATAAGCACGTATGACTATATTCGGGAATATATGCCTACATTACATTGATGAACTGGAGCTAGTTCTGTGGCACCCTATGTTATAACTGTTGCTTGAGGAATCGCATCCTACATGATTATCCATCACTGATCCATTGCCTACGAGCTTTTCACATATTGATCTTTGCTTAGTTACTTTTCCGTTGCCACTGTTACAATCACTACAAAACCAATATTGTTACTTTTGCCACCGTTACCACTACTTCCATATTACTTTGCTACTAAGTACTTTGCTGCAGATATTAAGTCTTTTAGGTGCGGTTGAATTGACAACTCAAATGTTAATACTTGAGAATATTCTTTGGCTCCCCTTGTGTCAAATCAATAAATTTGGGTTGAATACTCTACCCTCGAAAACTGTTGCGATCCCCTATACTTGTGAGTTATCAAGACTATTTTCTGTCACCGTTGCCGGGGAGCATAGCTCTACTCTTTGAGTCACTTGGGATTTATATTTGTTGATCACTATGAAGAACTTGAAAGATGAAAGAACCAAGATTTTTCCCTCAACTATGAGGGGAGGTAAGGAACTGACATCTAGCTCTGCACTTGATTCACCTTCTGTTTTGAGTAAACTTGCGACACCTACACCTGCTATTTATTCTGATATGTCGCATGTTATTGATGATGCCACTTCTGCTTTGCATGATACTTATGATGAAACTACTTCTATGCTTGACAATAATGTGCCACTAGGTGAATTTCTTGATGAACAACTTGCTAGGGTTAGAGAGAATGAAATTATTGAAACTGATAATATTGATGAAAGTGATGATAAAGATTCTCCCCCTAGATATGAATTGCATGTTGTGCCTAAGGGTTATGTTATAGATGAAGAAACTGCTAGAGACTTTTTAGCTTGCAATGATAGGTATGATCTTAAGAAATTGTTAGCTAAGCTGAAAGAAAAATCCTTGAATGCTAGAATGAAACATGACCCTGCTTTTGCTACTTCACCTATCTGTATCTCTGATAAGGATTATGATTTCTCTATTGATCCTGAGTTAGTTACTTTGGCTGAGTCCGATCCTTTTTATGGCCATGAATCTGAAACTGTTGTGGCACATATTACAAAAATAAATGATATAGCCACCCTGTTCACTAATGACGAGAAAACTCGCTATTACTTTATCCTTAAGTTGTTTCCGTTCTCATTAAAGGGTGATGCTAAAACATGGTTTAATTCTCTTGATCCTGGTTGCGTGTGTAGTCCCTAGGATATGATTTATTACTTCTCTGCTAAATATTTCCCCTCTCATAAGAAACAAGCTGCCTTAAGGGAAATATATAATTTTGTGCAAATTGAAGAACAGAGTCTCCCACAAGTTTGGGGGAGGCTTCTCCGATTACTTAATGCTTTGCCTGATCATCCTCTCAAGAAAAATGAAATGCTTGATATCTTTTATAATGGACTAACCGATGCTTCCAAAGACCACATGGATAGTTGTGCTGGTTGTGTTTTCAGTGAAAGAACTGTTCTGACGCCCCCGAATTGACCGTACACTAATCATGCATGCAAATGTGTGCGACCAAGATCAGGGACTCACGGGAAGATATCACAACACAACTCTAGACACAAATTAAGATAATACAAGCTTTATATTACAAGCCAGGGGCCTCGAGGGCTCGAATACATAAGCTCGGATACACAAGAGTCAGCGGAAGCAACAATATCTGAGTACAGGCATAAGTTAAACAAGTTTGCCTTAAGAAGGCTAGCAAAAAAGTAGCAACGATCGAAAAGGCAAGGCCTCCTGCCTGGAACCTCCTAACTACTCCTTGAAGCCGAACTCCATGTAGAATCATCCTCGGGATCCTCTGGCTCCTGGACTCCATCATCTGGTTGCGACATCCGAAAAGAAAGGAAAGGGGGAAAAGAGGGAGAAAAGAAACCGTGAGTACTCATCCAAAGTACTCGCAAGCAAGGATCTACACTACATATGCATTGGTATCAATGAAATGGGTAGTATCTGTGGATTGAACTGCAGAATGCCAGAATAAGAGGGGGATAGCTAGTCCTATTGAAGACTACGCTTCTGGCAGCCTCCATCTTGAAGCAGTGGAAGACAGTAGATGGTAAGTTAACCAAGTATCGTTGCATAACATAATCCTACCCGACGATCCTCCCCTCGTCGCCCTGTAAGAGAGCGATCACCGGGTTGTATTTGGCACTTGGAAGGGTGTATTTTATTAAGTATCCGGTTCTAGTTGTCATAAGGTTAAGGTACAACTCCGGGTCATCCTTTTACCGAGGGACACAGCTATTCGAATAGATAAACTTCCCTGCAGGGGTGCACCACATTTCCCAAGACACTCGATCCCCTTTGGCCAGACACACTTTCCTGGATCATGCCCGGCCTCGAAAGATCAAAACGTCGCAGCCCTACCTAGGCACAATAGAGAGGTCAGCACGCTGGTCTAACTCCTATGGCGCAGGGGTCTGGGCCCATCGCCCATTGCACACCTACACGTTGCGAGGGCGGCCGGATGTAGACCTAGCCTCCCTAATACAAGAGCAGGCGTTCCAGTCCAATCCGGAGCGCGCCACTCAGTCGCTGACGTCACAAAGGCTTCGGCTGATACCACGACGTCGAGTGCACATAACTGTTCCCGCGTAGTTGGTTAGTGCGTATACGCCAGTGGCCAGACTCAGATAAAATACCAAGATCTTGTTAAGCGTGTTATTTTGAAGTAACCGCGGACGCCGACGAGGGCCAGGCCCACCTCTCACCTAGGTGGTCTCAACCTGACCTGTCGCTCCGCCACAAAGTAACAGTCGGGGGCCGTCGAGAACCCAGGCCCACCACTACCTGGGTGGAACCACCTGCCCCTTCAGCCCCCACATCGGAATCACTTGCAGGTACTCTACAAGCCGACCCGACTTTAGTCACCACATGTATCACATATGTGTATATAAGTATATACCCGTGATCACCTCCCAGGTGATCACGACCCGATAGTATAGCATGGCAGACGAACAAGAATGTAGGGCCACTGATGGAATACTAGCATCTTATACTAAGCATTTAAGATTGCAGGTAAAGGTAACAACAGTAGTAGCAAGGAGAGGCTATGCATCAGAATATGATTAACGGAAAGCAGTAACATGCTACACTACTCTAATGCAAGTAGTAGAGAGAAGAATAGGCGATATCGGGTTGATCAAGGGGGGCTTGCCTGGTTGCTCTGGCAAGGAGGGGTCGTCAAAACCGTAGTTGAACTGGGGGTCGCCGGCAGTCTCGGGGTCTACCGGAAAGAAGTATGGGAGGGGGGACACAATAAATAACAGAGCAATCAAAGCATCACAAAGCGTAACATGGCAATACGCGCTACTAGAGGTGACCTAACACAGTAGGAGGGGATACCGGCGAAGGGGAGAAACATCCGGGAAAGTATCCCCGGTGTTTCATGTTTTCGGGCAGATGAACCGGAGGGGGAATGTTCCATGTTCAGCTAGTTAGAGGCATGTGACAGGTGAATGGACCGCGTATTCGGATCCGTTGGATTTTTTTGAGCAACTTTCATGTTGAAAACATTTTCATCGGAGTTATCGATTATTTCCTATAAATTTTCAAAGTGTTACTGAATTTCTGGAATTATTAAATTTGAAGCAAAAACAGAATATACATTTGTCACCTACTTCTGCCTAGCCCGAGTGTATGACCACTGGGGTGCAGGAGTGGTCAATAGGGTTAAAGTGGACCGACATGTCATAGTCTAGGACTTTATTTGTTTAGGTAATTTTGATTAATTAACAATTGGGGCCCATCTGTCATTGAGTTAGTAGCCTAACTAAAGTAAACAATTAAATTAACTAGCCTAATTAGTGGGAAGGGCCCCACAGTCAGTGGCTAGGGGTGAGGGGGTTAGCTGCTAAGTAAGGGCTCCTTTGATTCAAAGGAATTGTATAGGATTTTTGGAGGATTTGAACCCTTAGGAATTTTTCGTGTGATGCTCGTTTGATTCATAGGATTGGCATCCTTAGGAATTTTTCCATAGGATCCATTTGTACTATATTTTGGAGGAAAATTTCCATCCACTCAAAGCTCTTTGTAGAATTCCTTTGTTTTCCCTGCGCTATCAAACATTTTTTCAAATCCTGTAGGATACTATGGGACATGCCATCCTATTCCTGCATTTTTCCTATTCCTTCATTTTGACAATCCTGTGAATCAAAGAGGCCCTAAGTAGGCAGGCCCAGGAGGGGATCCTGCACGCGCGCGGGAGGCATCGGCAGCTAGGCCGGCGCAGGCAGCGGCGGGCTGGGCACCGGGAGGGCGGCACCAGCGGCGGCCGGCTGAGCGCGCGGTAGAGCAGGCAGCAGCGGCAGTGGTCGCAGGCGGTGGCGGTAGGCTGCACGAGCTGATGCAGCGAGAAGCAGTGTGCGGGACGGGGCTGGGGTGGCCGGCGTGCGGTTGGGCAACAGCGGTGGCCGCAGCAGCGTAGCACGCAAGGTGCTTCGGGCAGCGCGGAACGGAGTAGCCGCCCTGCGGCGGAGATGAGTAGCGATGGCGCGGCAAGCGCTGGCGGCAGTGTGTGTGTGAAGGGCGTGCAGGGCGCGTCGGGTGAAGCGGGCACGAGGGCCGGTGGCTGGCCACGGTAGCTTCCAACGGGTGTGCGAGGTTGGAGCGGGAGGGGGGCGCAGTGGTGATAGTAGCGGCTGGAGCCCCCGCACGACCACGGGGGAGCAGCGGGGCGTGGCTGCGGATGGGACTAGAGGGCAGGAACGCAGCCTACTACAGGGGAAATTCAACGGGGAAGGAGAGGGAAACAATGGGAAGCTCACAGCGGAGCGCGAGGAGGTCTCGGGGAAGCCGGAGGGAGTCGAGGTGGAGTGGATTGACGGCGGCGAGCTCGGGGCACCAAGGTCGAAGACGAGGTCGGGTCGGAGCTGTGGGGCCGGTCCGGCTCATCCTGGCACTCGAGAAGGACGGAGACGAGTGCGGTGGTCCTCCTGGACGCCGAAGCACAGCTCGGTGAGGCCTCGGAGCATGGCAACGACGACGCGTTGGCGTCGGGCTCGGGGTGGAGGGAAATATCTGCTCGGGGTGAGGGGAAGCTGACGAGGCCAGGGGCTCGGCCTTATCCCCTCGTTGACGAGACGCGGGGTGGCGAGGCGGTCGGGCCGCGACGGCGCGGTGCACGCCTCGATCGGGTGAAAAGGGGGAAGGGGACGACCGCGGGGGAGTGGGTTGGGCTAGACCACCTGGGCCGGTTCGGTGGCTAAGGCTCAGGGGGTTTTCTCCGTTTCTATTTTTCTTTTACCTTTACTTTGCTTTCTGTTTTCTTTTTAGTTTTATAAAATATAATGTTAGCACATAAATTAGTATTTATAATTAGGCTACTGCCATAATTAAGTTGGTACATTAATTAAATAGTTTGCATTTATTTATTATTTAAGAAGCATTAAATAATTGTTTTGGCCACTACTTTTATTGTTTTAGGGAATGAAAAACACATTATAAAATATAGGTTTCAACATGAAATATAACCCAAGATTATTTGCCACACTAAGAACATTTTATTTTTGACTTTTAAAAACTTTAATTGTTTGACTTGTTTTTGAATTTGGATTTTGAATTGGTTTTGAACTAACACGAGATTAGCAAGAGTAACGGAGCTGATGCGACATCATTAGCAGAGGTTCACTTTAGCTTAATTATCCGGGCGTCACAAATCTCCTCCACTACAAGAAATATCATCCCGAGATTTAAGAGGTAGAGTAAGGGGAAAGATGTGGTTACGAAATTCTATCGAGACTTCTCGGTCTTGGTTGCTTTTCGTGAAGAGGTCGATCCATAACGTTGATTTCTTCATTCCTATGCATCAATGCATCATGATGAAGTTTTCGTCCTTTCTTCGGGAACTCCATCGTACTTACGGTGGAACAAGGGGGTGTTATTCCGAAAGAAGACCTCTGCAAGGTTGACTACCTGGTAGCTAACATTGGGGAAGGTGACGAAAAGTAACTCTCGAACTGCAACTTAAGAAAATTTCGAGAGCAAAGTTAGAAGGTACTATGAGAAGTACAAGCGGGTAGGCAATCATTTGATGCTTGAAACAAAATGTGAAAGAGGCCTAGAGCAACGAGAATAGGTATTGTGTCTGATACCATAATAGATTACTAGGAAGGTGACCCGTGAATTACATATGAAATCAAGCGTGAGGAATAGCTTTGGCAACATGGGTGTACAGGAGAGTCAATTTTCGATCCTGTGGATGTGTTGGTTATGGGCCCACCATGTGGGTTAAAAGTAGGAAGGCGATGACGTCTTGCACGATCATGTAAGCAAGGTATGTCAGAGGATAGCCTATCAGTTATGTCGGCAACAACATCAATACCAAGGGCAAGGGATGAAGAGAACCATTTTCCTTCTCGTTGAACGAGGCGGACCAATAGGCAAAGTTCTCATCCATCCGTGGCTACCGGAATGTCATCAACAATAGTAACAGGGTCTTGCTGACAGAATTGTACAACGAGGTGTTTACATAAGCAGGAGAATATTACTGCTTAGATCATATAGATCAGAAGAAAGTTTAAACCAAACAATGGAAAGGAAGATATGATTATCAGATTTAAACAGAACAATGGAAAGGAAAATGTGTTTAAACACATATTTCAAGGTTATATACTTCCCAAGGACAAGCAGAGCATGGTATCCATGACAAGATATAATGTAGAAAACTCTTTAGGTAAGGGGAGAGAAATTTCAGGACATTACCCATACAACGGTGATCGGATAATAGAGCAAGAAACATTTAACATTGGGCTTCAAATGTTCTTGTTGAAAATTGGAGTACCATAGACATGCTTCGAGATAGCATTGACATGGTCTACCAGGAAGGTCGGGCTTTGGATACACAAAGGATCCATCAGGAACAACTTATAAAATAAGTCTTGCGATTTCCTCATGGAAGAATCGCTAAGCTTGCTAAAAAGGAAACTATAATAATAGGTCCTCCGGCCAGGTGTGCTAGGCATGACATCATTTTACCGGGTCATATAAAGACCAATGTTATGACTCTTGGAAAATGTTCCAACCATCATATCTGATCGAGATTCAGATCTGATCGGTGTTAGGGTACCTCAGACTCAGGATGTCTGAGAAGAAAAGGTGCAAAACAAATTGATGAGACGATATTGTAAGATTCTTGGGAAATGTACTATGGAAGCGAGTTCCGAAACAAGAGTTTGTCATTAAACCAAGGAGAGAATGAGGAGGTGGCTGATGGACCCAATGATAATTCATCGAGATTACCAGAAAGATGGATTCCACAATTATGTGAACAAGGAGATAACATTTGTGAGATCAAATTGTATAATGATGTATGCTCGAGGGAAACATACGCAATTAAACATTGGTTGAAAGGTGCACCCGAAATATGGCTTAGGTAGCACGATCAATGTTAGAATGGTGATCCAATAACCAATAGTTAAGAATAAAGTATCAGCCGTTAAGTTCAAAGCAATAGGGTTGCTAGAAGTTTGAATTCACACATCATAGTTAAATGGCTGGTATCCTGGTTAGAAACAACACGGGGACCAAGATATGAACGGAGATGGCGAGAAGTATTACTATAT